>NC_057864.1:269240256-269540256 GCF_019393635.1 Dromiciops gliroides
ATCTCTAGAACTACTGTTTGATGACCTGTGATCAGGGGAAAAAAACAACTCTGAATGGGCAGCTTGAGGGCTTGAATTCCAGTCTCAAGTTCACCTACATAAGTAGTCAGTCAATCAGTAAGCATGCCCAAAGATGTTAAGTGACTTGCCCATGATTACTCAGTCTGAGATGGGATTCTAACCCAAATCTCCTGACTCTTAGTCCTTTGCTCTTTCCTTTATTGCACTTAAGGTGCATTCAGGCTTTAGCATTTTATGATTCTACTTTGTTGCCTCTAAGCTCAGTGATAATTAAATGTGTTGACAGTAATCCAGAAATATCTTGATCTTCATGGAGTTCCCTTGGAATCTGTTCTAGTTATGAGGCCACCAGTACCATTATAACCTCTATCTCTTACTCAGTAGGTTTGAGTAATAAGTAATGTTGAATGAATCCAGTGATGAAGCTGGAAAAGGACATTTTTCATTTCCCTTGGATCCAAATCCAGGAATCTCTCAAATGTACTTTTCAAATTGGCTCTTCCTGGTCCAATGGCCATTCATCTTCACTATGCTATGACAATCACAGAGGGATTATTTCATTATCACTAAGGAAAGTCCTTCAGTACTGAACACCTCTTTCACTGGAGTGACACTAATGTCCCAATTCCATAGGAGATTCCCCAGAATAAAAGCAGATAGGGGAGCACTCCAAAACACTGTTACAACTTCATTTTTGGTGTGTATGGCCTATAACAAACCAAAATAAGACACTTGAAGGAATCCTATTAGTCCCTCTTGGGGGGGGATACATATTGGAAAGGGTACAACCTGGGGAAGTGTATCCAGTTTTATGGTAGAATAAACAACATATTGGAGCATGCCCATGTAAGCTTCACTGGCCCCATAAAGCAGGCTAAGGAAATCTAATCCTGCCCTAAACGTTAACTCTATAGCTAATCTGGGCTGTTTGCACATTTTAGTACCTCCATTATAACTACAGAGCAAATACTAACAAGAAGCTTTCTCTAATTTCTTAATTAGTGTTCAGGGCTTATATTGTATGCATTGCAAATAGTCTTTCAAGCCTATCCCTCTCCAGCCCCCTCCTTTTTTTAATTCCTCTTTTCCAATAAGCCCTCAAAACAAACAGTCTCAAGTAAACAAAGAAAGGAACTGAACTGGTATTCTCTCCCTGGCAAACTCACCCCTGGCTCATTTTCTGATTTCCAGCAAGCAGATTTTGAGTGGCTTTGAGAAACATAAACTTGAGGTCTAGCGATTAAAGATGTAATAGAGATGGGTAATTAGTGCTATTGCTCAAACTACTTAGGTTCATTAGGTGAAGTAAATCAGGCTGATTTGAAATTGATGCTACTTTATGGATACACCCTCTTTTCCCACCAACACCCAGAATGAGATATTCCTCCCTACTATTTTTTTTTTTTTAGTGAGGCAATTGGGGTTAAGTGACTTGCCCAGGGTCACACAGCCAGTAAGTGTTAAGTGTCTGAGGCCAGATTTGAACTCAGGTCCTCCTGACTCCAGGGCCTGTGCTCTATCCACTGCGCCATCTAGCTGCCCCCTTCCCTACTATTAACAGGTAACAAAAGCAAAATCATGACATGGCTGAAAGACTCCATCAAGGTTGAAGATCAACAAAACAATAATCAATCAGCAGAGTATTACTGTGCATGTACAATGTCTAAAGTGCCAAAATGATCTTACTAAGGCACAGGTCTGTCTGACCATGCTGCCTTCCCACTACTCCCATTCATTAAACTCCAGTGACTCTCTATTATCTTCAGGATCAAAAAGAAAATACTTAATTTGGTTTACTAAGCACTTTGAAACCTGTTCCCTTCCTACTTTTCCAGATATTTTACTCTAACAGGGGACTTGCCATTGAGCCTAATCCTTATGAGCACATATGGAGGGAGTGCTGCTAATATAATTTTCTATGTTGAGTAGGCCAGGAATCCTGCTTCCAGGAGAGTCATGATGATGTTTAATGGCCATGCCTTGAAGAGAATTTGGATAATGCATAGACATTTTGTCATTGGATCTAGTCAGCTAACTGCTGAGGAGTTGCATTTTTGGTTAGCAGAGGGTGTATTCAAAAGTATCTAGTCAAGTAGAGCTTTGGTAACATTTCTTGGTTTGATCCTTCTGACTCTTTCCTGAATATGGTCTCCAATAAGCAATGATGCTATAAGGGGAGGGGCCTTGTGTTCTTTTTCTCTGAGATCATCGTGTATCTCCTGTGAAAGTGGGTCATGGTTCTTTGCTCTTTTGTTTTAGGTAAAGGAAGTTGTAAGTTATCAGCTAGTGAGCCACCCAAGGTCCAGGAGCCTGGGAGTTGAGTCCATGATGGGTTTTGCAGTTTGACCAGCATACTCGTCTTGTATATTAAGGAAAAACCTTCAGGACCCATCTCAGTGACACCTAAAAAGAGGATTCATCTAGCAGAGATGACGCATTTGAATATGAACTTGATAGAATCAATGGTATGTAGAAACTGTATCAAGTATGAGCTCAGAGACTGAAAGGGTATGGAGGGGAGCATACTCTGGAGCTGCTAAGGGAAAATATTTATACTTTTGTTCTTATTGGGTTTTTTTGAAGTAAATATTCCTTTGTAAAAAGCTAAAAGATATCAAGTAGTTAAATGAAACTGGGATGCTAGTAACAGCAGCTAACAGTAGAGAGTGGGTAACATATATCCTTGGGAGGGCAATATAACAGGCCTCTCTCTGAGAGAGTTAGGACAGAGTACTCTCTACAATCAACCTTACTCCTCTCTATGTAGTCTATGACCCAAACACTGGTCTTCTTGTTGTTCCTTGAACATGACACTCCACATCTCAGCTATATCCCTTTTCACTGGCTGTTCTCTATATTCCCTGAAATATCCCCTTCCTCATCTCTGCCTCCCAATTTCCTTGGATTCCTTTAGGACTCAGCTCAAATTCTACCTTCTGCAGAAGACTTTTCCTGGTCTTCCCTTACCACCTTTCTCTCAATGCCTTTTCTCTGAGCTTACTTCCTATTTATATTGTAGATATCTCCTTTGTATAAAGTTGGTTTCATATTATCTTCCCCATTAGATCTTGAGATCCCTTAGGAAAAGGACTGTGTTTTAGGCTTTTTTTGCATCTCTAACGCTTAACATTAATGATAATAATAACAACAACAAGCAGAACTTCTAATAATAGTATTAATACTATTAATTAATAATAACATTATTTAATGACAAGCACTTGATAAGTGCTTCCTTATTGATGGAATGTGAGGATTATAAAAGAAGAAATACACATGTCCTTTAGGAGTATATTTCTAACAAGGGTTTGGGGGTAGGTGGGGGGGATTCCTTTTAATGGCAAGATTTTGGGATACTTGCCATTGTAGAACTACACACAAAAAAATTTTCAGTGAACTTTACTAAAATATTTTTTGTTTCATTCATATAATTGGGTTTGAAATTAGAGGACCTGGGTTCATTTTGTGGTTCTATTAATTCTGTAGTCTTGTGAAAGTTACTTAAGCTCTTTGGACTTTGTAAAATGAAAGGGTTGGAACAGATTACTTATGTGATCCCATCCATCTCAAAATCTGATTCAAATTCAGGCATTTACTAAGAGGGTGTTGCACTAAATCATGGCCAACTACATTTCCATAAAACTTTTCAATTTTCAGAATTATTTTATATATTTTACCTCGCTGTATCCTTATAGAGGACCTGCAAGGTAGATAAGGCCAGTATTAATATCTTTATTTCACAGTTGAAGATAAAAAGTTTGAGAGGATCAGTTATTCTTCTTTTTGTTTATAATCAATAACCTCTAGTTCCCAAGATAACCCCCTTGATTCCTTGTCCAGAGAGCCACTTCTTATAACAAGGAATAAAAACAACACAAAATGAACAAAGTACATTGGCAAAGCAAATGGACACATCAAGCCAAACAACATATGCAAAGTGCCATATCTATAGTCTTTTACATCTGCAGAGATGGTGAAGCTGTATCCTCATAGATCTTCTTTGGAGTTAAGCTTAGTCCTTTTAATTACAGTTTTGATTTTTCTTGCTGTTGTTTTTCCATTTACATTGGAGTCATTGTATATGTCATTTTCTTAGTTCTACTTATTTTATTTTTTTTTAGTTCATTAGGTCCTCCTATGCCACCCTCTCATCATATCCATCATTCATCATTACAGCACAATAATATTCAATCATACTCACATACCACAATTTGTTAATTCATTCCTCCAAACAATGAGTGTCTACTCTATATTCAACTCTTCACCAATACTATTAAAAAGTATTTTGGTGAATGTTTTGGTGTGTATGGTGCCTTCTGTTTTGTCCTTATCTTTCTTGGAGAATATGCCTATGGACTATATGTATGGGTTTCTGTCCCAAAAATTTCTGCTTTGCAAACATTACAGTGCCGTGTAAATCTTAGTCATCCATCACCACCACCACCACCACCAGTAGTAGTAGCAGCAGTAGCAGTAGCAGCAGCAGTAGCAGTAGCAGTAGCAGTGGTGGCAGTGGCAGTGGTGGTGGTGATGGTAGTAATGCTAGCAACAGTAGCAACAAGAGTAGTAGCATTTTAGTTACTTTTTTCATAATTCCAAATTGTTTTTCACAACAGCTAAAGCAATTCATAACTCTAATCACAGGGTATTCCCTTTCATTTTTTCTATATATAGAATTTATTTATTGGTTTATTCATCTACATTTAAAATAAATTATATATAACATACATAGTATATAGTATATACTATATACTATATATTACATTACTTATAGTTTTGGCATCACCTAAATTTCCCAAAACATCCTTTTCTTTTGCACAACACATAGAGTCTGAAGTTCAGCAGAATTAATACATTGAAAAAGTCTGACATGCAGCATTCTAAACCAATAGTTATATACCTATTTCATATCTCTTCTTTGAGACCCTTCATGTTCATTTAAAATAATAATAATAATTATTATTAATAATAATAATAACACTGTAGTTTACTCATTTTAGTTGTGTCTGACTCTTTGTGATCCCATTTGGGTGCTTCTTGGCAAAATTACCGGAGTGGTTTGCCATTTTCTTCTTCTGCAGCTCATTTTACAGATAAGAAAACTGAGGCAAACAGGGTTAAATGATGTGTCCAGGATCACACAGCTAGGAAGTGTGCAAGTACAGATTTGAATTCAGGGAGGTGAGTCTTCCTGACTCTGGGACTGGCACTCTATTTACTGTGCCATGTAGCTGCTTCCAAAATAACAATAATTGATATTTTTAATGAATGGAGCATTTGGGTTTACTAGTTCTCAGTGAATTGTGTTTTACACTGGATCAAGCAGCCTCTTAATAGGACAGTAAAGATAGGCTAAACTTAATCTACATTCAAATATTTAAGGTGCCTATTGGCACAGCAGTAGTCTCCCAGATCCTACCAGAGATGGGAAGTTTTGAAAGGAGTGAATCTATCCTAGTTTGCCTGGGTATATCTCAAATAACTTCATCTTGACCGCAAATAGTAATATCTCTACCTGAATGTTCTGGAGTGATTTATAACTTTTGGTTTCTATTTCTTTTTCAAAGTTTGAATGAAGTTTGGGGTTGGGGAGGGGGTAGTAGCCAGAAGTTCCTTTGAATGCTACAGTCTGACAGCGGGTCACCACTGCTCTGCATCCCATCATTTCAGACCACATCAGGATTCGCTCCAAGCTGCCACAAACCAGAAGGGGCATACAAAGAAAGTTAAAAAAAGACATTATTTTAAAATTCTTTTTATCTTGTATCTTGAAAGAGGGAAGAAGTTGGGGGGGAAAAACAAACAAATAAGAAACCACAATGTTTTTCTTTTCCCAGGGGTAGTTTTCTGCAGAGAGATGCCAGTCCATGAAAATGTGAGTACTCTTGGCAGCATGACTCCAAAAACAAAACTGGTATGTAGCCCTACTTGTGTGTCCTCAGGCTTTCCTTGATGACCCTGAGGATGACTTTCTAGAAATGGAAAAAAAGTTTCAAGAGTACTGACTAGTGTTTGAGAGATGATGATTGCTGGCCCGAGCTTAGGACAGTGGATATTTATTTTGATGTGGGGACCCTGCCTTTGGGCTGAGATTAAAAAGCCTTAGGCCCTCAGGGTTTTTTCTGTCAGAGGGGCTGGTGCCCCTCCCCCTCCACTACAGTTGAGCCAAAAAGCCTCATGGGCTTTACAGGACGCCAGGTCAGAAAGCTGGGGGAAAAGCCCCTGCTCCCTCTGTCCTGAGAAGAGCTATCCCAGAGATCCCGGGCTCATCCAGGCTGGCCTCTGGTGTAGCACCTACAGAGGTCCCTGGGTGCACAGCAGGGGGCACGCCCTTGGAGCCCTGGGTGTGGTACGCAGGGGACACTTGAGAGCCCCCAGTCCCATGCTAGCATGGCCTGCAGATTAGCTTGGCGTGTGCAGGAGCACAGAGAGCCCGAGGTTTGAGGGGTTAGAAGGACGATATATACAGGAGAGTTAGACAGTGAAGTGGGTGGGTGGGTGGGGCGAAAGTTTAAGAGAAGTGAACTCTTCTCTTAAGACTAGAGACTAGAGATGCTGAGAGGTCAGTGAGGAAGTGATGCTAGAGACACTGAGAGGGAGGCCAGAAGATTAAGAGAACAGAAGGATAGTAGGGAGGTTGGAGAAAATGAGAAAGAGCTCCAGCTGACAAGAGTAAGAGAGGAGACAGACAGAGGAAGGAGCAGTACGGAATAAGGGCCTTTTCAGGAGTTTATCACTATGGTAGTGAGAGAGAAGTTAAAGAGTGAAGCAGGGGGCTATTCAGTGGGGGCAGTCAGCACAGGGGAGTTGGAGTGAAGGAGAAAGTTGAAGAAAGCTGGAACATACCCTAAGGCAAGGGGCAGTGGCCCTTATTGTATTAAAAGCAGAGAAAGGTTGTATTATTTGCATTTCTTAACCTGCTTACATTTACTTTTATAAATAAATTCTGCTTTGATTATTTAATAAAAAAGCTTCTTAATCTTTTGCTTGTCAATTTGGGAGCAGTGGGGAAAATTTTTTAAATGGCCCATATTAAATTAATAGCAGTCAGATAGCCAGCCACCCAAAAGTCCCCAGATTAGTCCTCCAGTTAGATTAGTTGCCCCAAGTCAGTAAAATATTTTCACATGTGAATGGTGACCATGGCAGGACTAACAGCCCAATTATATTTTTCTAAACATATACTTTTTCATGCAGATATAATTTTTCATATAAGTACAGTTATTATAATTTTTTTCTGATTAAGATTAGCCAGTTTTTAATTTTTTTTTTACAGGACAATGAGAATTTTAAAGCTGGGGAAATGGTCCTAGAAGTTGTGTAATCCAATCTCTCCCTTTTGAAGCTGGGCAACACACACACACACACACACACACACACACAACTACAACAACTGAAGGTCAGAAGGTCAGGGAGGCTGTGACTTTGTCAAAGACATACAGCTAAATTGTGTTCAAGTTTGGATGAGAATCAATGTTTCTTGCCTCTTGAGCCAATGTTCTTTCAACTGCGCCCACAGCACATGTTGTGACCACTCAGGGCATTGTTTTTACCTATGATGTTCCTTTCACTTCTTGAAGGCTTCTACTTATTCTTCTACAGCCAGGCAGATTGGTTTTCTCTCCATTTCTCATACATAACATTCCAATGCCATCTCTGTGCCTTTATACTGGCTATCCCCCATGCCTGGACTGTGTTCACTCCTCCATTCTGCCTCACTGATTCCTTCTCTTGCAAGACACAGCTTAAACTCTACCCTTTCTTGACCTCTTCAAATGCGATACCCCTCCTTACCCATCACTTTTTTATTTAACCACTTTATATTTATCTGTGTTTCTTTTCTTTATATTTATTTCCTATATAATGACATATTTACTTATTAAGGTTCTTAGGAATAGGGATAATTTTCCAGGTATTTAATAGAAAGTTTACTAATTGATTGAATAACATTTATCTAATGTTTAAGTTAAAAATATATTTTAATTTAATAAACATAACAATGTGATTATACTCATTTTATAGATGAAGAACTTGATGCTTAAAGAGCTGATTTTTCCATGGCTGTATAGGTACTCATTGCTGAAGACACAAATTGAATACAGACCTTCCTGATGCAAGTTTGGTACACTTTCCAGTACAATGTAATATAGTGTAGTGTAGATAATAACTGGCTTTTATACTGTTTTCTTCAGAATCCTGTGAGAGAAGGAGTATATATCTATGTTTGTATCTAGCTCTCTGTGTGTAATATTATATATACATATATATATATATATATATACACACACACATATGGGTGTAATAGAGGTTAGGTATAGGTACTGAGTTTCTGGTTTATTGAGTATAGGGAAATGTCAGATAAGGAAACACATTACATTAATTCAAGTTTGCACCTTTTCTAAATTAGACTAAATAATTGCTTTGGAGAGTGACCTAGAAAACTAAGAAGTTAAGAAACTTTCCCAGAATCATACAACCAATAAGTGTCAGAAGTCAGGCAAATGTATTTATAGTAGCTCTTTTTGTCTGGCAAAGAATTAGAAATTGAGGTGGTGTCCATCAATTGGGAAATGACTGAACAAGTAATAGTATATGGCTATAATGGAATACTATTGTGCTATAAGAAATGATGAGCAGGTCAATTTCTGAAAAAACCTGGACTTACACATTCTGATGCAAAATGATGTCTGCAGAACCAAGAGAACAATCTACATAGTAACAGTAATATTGTCTAGTGATCAACTGTGAATGACTTAATTATTTTCAGCAATACAATGATCCAAAACAGTTCCAAAGGACTCATGAAAAATGCTATGCATACCCAGGGAAAGAACCATAGTCTGAATGTGTAACAAAACTTACTATTTTTCACTCTCTTTATATTTTTTTCTTTTGCTCTGTTTCTTCTTTCACAACATGAATAATATGGAAATATGGTTTACATGATTGCCCACATGTAACCTGTATAAATTGCATTTTGTTTTAGGGAGGGGGTAGGTGACAGAAGGAGAAAGAAAATTTGGAATTCAAAATCTTTTAAAATTGTTAAAAAATTGTCTTGACATGCAATGTTTTCTGCACATAAGGAAATAATCATATGATTTTTGTTGCTTTTCTTATTAACATGCACAATTATTTTTATAGTTTTCCTAAAATTGAACCAGCCCTGCTTTCCTGGGTAAAAAAAAATAATTCAGCCTGGTCATAGTGTACAATCTTTGTGATATATTAGCTGGAGTCGCTTTGCTAATGTTTTATTTTAAAATTTTATGAGTATTCATTACGGAAATTGGTTTATAATTTTCTTTTTCTCTTCTAACTCTCCCTAGTTTAGGTGTCAAGAAATATTTGTCATATAGAATAAATTTGGTTGGATTTCTTCATTACCTATCTTTTAAAATAGTTTATATACTATCAGAATTAATTTATTTAAATATTTGGTAGAATTAATTTTAAATCCATCTGATCTTAGAGGGGTTTTTTTGTTTGTTTTTCTGCTTGGGAGTTTATTCATGGCTTGTCTAATTTATTTTTCTAAGGTATGTAATTTAAGTAATCTGTTTCATGTTCTATCAATCTGGGTGATTTACATTTTTATAAATATTCACTTGATTAATATATATTATCAATCTTATTGTCATATAGTTGAGTGAAATAGTTCTTGATGATTGATTTTAATTTTTCCTTGTTGTGAATTGATATTTTTGTTAAAAGTTTGATACTGGTAACATTATTTAGTCCTTTCTTTTTTTTTTAATCAAATTAGCAAATTGTTTATCTATTTTCCCCCAAAATCCCTGCTCCTACTTTTTATTATTATTTTTTTTACTTTCAAATTCGTTAGTCTCTCCTTTGATTTTTAGGACTTCTTTTTTTTGTTTGTTTAATTGGAAGGTTTTAATTTATTAGTTTTCCAGGGTTTTGTTTTTTTTTTTTTTAGTTCCATGGCCAATCAATTTGTTGAGATCTCTCTCTCTCTCTCTCTCTCTCTCTCTCACACACACACACACACACACACACACATTTTTAAATGAGAGGATTTGGATATGTAAGTTACCCCCTAAGTGCTGCTTTGTCTTTATCCTACAAATTTTAGTATGCTGTCTTATTGTTGTCTATATATTAATGAAAATAATTGCTTCTTTAATATATTCTTTGACTTACCTATTCTTTAGGATTAAATTAGTTTCCAAATATCCAAATTAGTCTTCAAATATCCTTTATTGAATGTAATTTTTACTGAATTATACTTAGAAAAGGCTGTATTTACCATTTCTGCTTTGTTACATTTGTTTGTTAGGGGTTTTATTCCATAATACATGGACAATTTTTGTGAAAGTGTCATGCCAAGCTGAGAAAAAGCTATATTCTTTTCTATTCCTATTTGACAAATATTGTCTGACTCCCCCTCTATTACCCTATTGGTTGTATGAACTCTTTTCTGTGCACTCCATTTATGTGAGAGAATTTTCTCCATTCTCTCCCCCCTTTACCCTCTCAGTGCTTTCTTCTACTCTTCTCTACTCTTACATTTTTCTAATGAAATCATCCAAATAAAATAGAATCACACCTAGGCCCTTCTCTGTCTAATTAAATTCCCTCTAACATTCTTAATGATGATACATTTCTGAGGAGTTACATGTATCACTTCACCATACAAGAATGTCAACAATTTAATCTTGTTTTGTTCGTTCTGACTTCACATTAATGTTTACTTTTTTATGTTTTTGTTGATTCCTGTGTTTGTATGCCAAAGTTTCTCTGCAGCTCTAGTCTTTTCATCAGGAACATCTGAAAGTCATCTATTTCATTAAATGTCTATTTTACCCCTATAGGATCATAAGGTGTTTTTTTTGGGGGGGGGCAGTAGAGATGACAAGAATCGTAATGCTTCTGTGATATCAATAGCTGAAGAAAGAGTTGAAACATACATGGAAGTGGGCTTATAGGGGCTGTCTCATGGAACAAGAACCAAAGTTTCTCTGGAAAATTCTGGGGACTATGGGAAAACATGATTCAGAGCTGAAGGGATCACACTGGGAGATGATGAAGCAATCCCCATGTTGGCCATTGATCAGGAAGAGCTTATGACTCAGTGGATCTTTAAATGTCCTCCACCCTTGGCCGTACTTTTCTCTTCCCATCTGTAGATTGCATTAGGATTATTGAAACCTTTCCCTAGGACTGATGTTCTTCTCCTATCCCAGCCACGTGGCATATATGAGTATATGGAACTAAAAACATATTTTCCACCAACATGAGGTTAAGACTGAATCTCAACCATGTTGTCAGTGTTCTGTAATTCAGCCATATATAAGTCCTCAAGTCTCCATAGACCATGCTGTTTGTGGGGTTTTCTTGGGAAAGATATTAGAATAGTTTGATATTTCCTTCTCCAGTGGATTTAGGGAAACAGAGGTTAAGTGATTTGCCCAGGGTTGCACAGGTAGTAAGAATTTGAAGCTAGATTTGAACTGGTCTTCCCAACACCTAGCTCAGTGTTCTATCTACTGAATAATCTAGCCCTACATGCTGATTTTGTTTTTGTATCCCTCCTCTGATGATACGTGACTAAACATAATCCTCCTTGGATGGATAGATTCAACCTTGGAGGTAGTCTTGTGATTTTAAGAGGTCAAGAGATTTTTGGACTTTAGTTCTGTGGGAAGTCCTCTCCCTTTATCCACTGAAGTGTTTTTGGAAGAGGAAACAGCCACTGACAAGAGGATAAGTCTAGGCTCTGTCCTGGTTTGCCAACAATCATGGAACTAGAGGGCATTATTTGGATATTGTAAAACCAAAGGGAAATGTACAGTAAAATACTTCTCAGTATTACCACTGTTTTATGTTTAGATGTTTAGATTTTACTATATAATAAGAGTAAGATAGTGTTGTTGTCATTCAATTATCTCTGACTCTCATGACCACATTTAGGATTTTCACAACAAAGATACTTAAATTCCATGGTTTGTTACTATGCAACTTCCTGCTCACTATTGAAATCTACTTATCTTATATGCACAGTCCTGGGTAAGCCAGTCAATTTGATGGAAAACAAAAAAAAACAGAAAAACAACACATAAAAAGCAACCCTAATGCTTCCAACTTCCAACTGATCTCGCTCTCTTTCTCTCTCTGTCTCTGTCTCTCTCTGTCTCACACACACACGCACACACATACACACACGTATTATGCATATCATAAACACACACATGTGTGTTTAAGAAATACTGGTTACATGACAGTGGGTTTTCAATATTGATTTAATGTGTCTCAGAATGGCAGTCCCTATCTTCACTCCATATAGAGGCTATAACAGTGCCATAATCAATCCTGAATCAAGAGACCACAGTCCTTTGCCCATTCCTCCCTTGTGATTGAATCAGAGAGAAAAAAGCGGAAAGAATGGGAAATTGATAGAGGCAGCAATTTTGTGACTTTGTCCCATCTGTGAATGCACACATTATTTTATTTCTTTGTTTGTTGATTGTTTGATTGGTGAAATTACCACACCCTCATCTTAGTCCTAGATGTAAATGCACAAAAGAGAAACTTTAAAAGTCTATTTCATGATTTCTTTTCTCTTTTGCTGATATAACTTTTAAAATGCCCCAACCAATTTATTTGTTAAAAAAAAAAAAGGTAGAAAATTTCCTTCTGGACTTAGTTCCCATGTGTTGAATCTGAGCCTGGAGCACATTTTTACAGCTGGAAATAGGGGGTTATAATGAAAATGCTGACACAACCTCAACTATAGAGGTGCTAGCAGGCATTGCTATAATAAATAATGTGGGAAATATTTTACACTTCAAGGCAATTACATGTTCAGCCATCTTTAGGATAGCTGGCCCATGAAGGGTAAGGATTAGGTTTCTTTGACAAGTGTAAAAGACCCATGACTCATGAATGCCAGGAGGCAAGAATGAATTACAAGAGCTGAGTGAAAGCCACATAATCACCTATCATAGGTAAAAAATATTCTGTTTATTTGCAGGAAGCAGGCTTGCTAGGCCTATGTAGAATGTTCTTACCAGTTTGGGATTTGACTATGTGGATTGGAGTTGCTGAATGCTGGGCAAATGCCATGTATGAAATCAACTGGAATCATCATGAAATTATTTAGAAAATAGTCTTACTGATATTTCTATCATTGACATATATATATATAAAGCATACCCACATATATTTATATATACATATATGTCTGAATGAACAGAGAAAAAATGATGGCTTGTGTTAAGAGGGTATCTGACCTATCATTTACCAATATGGCAACCAAGGAAAACTGTAGTAGGATGGCTAATGAATGGTGAAAAGCTTAAAGAAGGGAGAGATAAATATTACTCAGTTTATATATAAATTAACATGTCTTGTCTCCATTCTAATTTTCTTTCTAAATGTAGCTCTCATTGCAGAAGACAATTATTTCAATCTGACCCAAGCTTCTACCTGATGTGTTATTTTATTTCTAGGCATACCATAGATACATAAATTCAATAATAAAGCATACAATTATAATATGCTATAACTAATAATAAGGGGAGAAAATAGTGAAGCAATATATACAAGGGGGCATAATTCCTATCACCCAAAAAGAACTATAACTTAATTTCCCTTTAGTATTTCTAACTGTCTAGAATAAGGGAAGACAGTCAACTTGCAATTCAAAATCTGAATTGTGTAAATTTAGAGTATAGTGCCATCTGTTCTTTGAAATCTTTCCCAGGAGTACTTTGGAGGCATACTGGAGAACAATAGCTAACTCTTAGACCTGTAAACATCATCATGGTTTTGACAGGATGCTGAGCTTCAAGACAATAAGACTTCAGGGCCAGAAATTATGTTGTCTTGCTCTATTCCAATCACATCTTAATGTTTCCATTGGGTCATCCACATGCCTTGCCCACATTTTAAGCCTCTTCTATGGTAAAAACTTCCCACTGATAAAAATCTTCATCTGGTGATATCACCATGCACATTCACAGACATATGGAAAATTATTTCCCATTCCCAAATTTTATGAAAAATGAAATCAAATAGATATACTCATTGCCTCACCCTAAATTTATTTTTCCATTTTAGCAAAATAATTCCAATAGAAAATAGGTAATTTGAAAAAGATAATTTCTCTTTTATTTCTACTAAGCCTTCTCAAGTAAACTTTTGGCATGCCTAGGGTCATTTAGTCATTATGTATGGGAAACAGGACCAGTATTCTAGGCATGATATCAAAGGTATATTCACTCTCTCCAAGCTACATACATCCACTATGTATTTCTCTATTGCCATTTAGGTGATCTATAATTTTGATTTTTCAGAGAATGTGACAATTCATGAATTATAATCTTAAAGAAGGATTTTTGTTTCGGGTGACAGTGTGAGGACATTAAAAGTATGAAACAATATCCCAAATGCAATACAGTTCACTGGCTATTCCTCTTAGTTTTTTTTTAAACAAAGACAACCTAGCAGGTTGACTGGAGAGGTTTGTGACACTAGACTGAAGGCCAGTAGCATTAACAGTAGTCCTTCAAGGTGACTGGGACAGCTGTATCAGCAGCAGAATAGTTTTGGGAACTTTCAGGCCAGAGGTGGTAAGGGGGAGGGGTCAGACAATGGGTCAGAAAGAGATTACAGGGGACCTTTTGCCAGCACTGGGTATGACTAGTGCTGATTGGCAACTTTATTGCCCATAAGCTCTTCTGAGTCACAGTTCTATGGCAGAAAAGAGTGCTTGTAGTATGTCAAAAGGGAACAGAGTCCTTGGTCACAGTTCCAAGGTAGAGAGGAGCACTAGCACTTACAACTTCAGGACAGCAAGAGACCTGGAAACAGAGTTAGCACTTGTAGCTGTAGGAGACCAGGGCCCCTTTCTGGGTAAAGACCAGAATGTAGACCAGAAGAGCAGTGACCCACACATATTTGCAGATCACATCACCTTGGAAGCACCAAAAATCTATACAACAAACTCTTTAAATGGCAGAACAAAAAAGTCTAAAGCTTAGGACATATATGATTATGCAAAACATCATCATATTTGTCACTTTAATGAAAGAATGTGAAAAACAGTGTGCTTAAGTCTGTTCCATCAATATCAGTTCTTTTTTTGGAGGTAGATACTATGTTTCATCATTATTCTTTTGGGATTGTCTTGGATTATTGTATTGTTGAGAATAGTCAAGTCATTCACAGCTTTTCATCAAACCATATTGCTGTCTCTGTGTACAGTGTCCTCTTGGTTCTGCTCACTTCCCAATTCATCATTTCATACATGTCTTTTCAAGCTTTTTTGAAGTCATCCTGTTTGTCATTTCTTACTGCACAGTAATAGTCCATTACCATCATATACCACAGTTTGTTTAGCCATTCCTCAATTTATGGGCATTTATTTGATCTCCAATTTTTAGCCACCACAAAAAGAGTTGCTATAAATATTTTTGTACAAATAGGTCTTTTTCTCTTTTTGGGGATGTCTTTGGGATACAAACCAAGTAGAGCTATTGCTTCATCAAAGGGTACGCACAATACTATAGCCTTTTGGGCATGGTTCCAAATTACTCTTCAGAATGTTTGAATCTTTTCACAACTCCACCAACAGTGGATTAGCATCCTAGTTTTCCCACAATCCCTCCAACAACCAATATTTTCCATTGTGATGAAATAAGGAGATTTAGCAGATACTCAAAGACCCACCTGGAGATTAATCTAGACTGATTGAATCAAGTGAGAGTGATTAACTGCTGATTAGCCTAGTCAAGTTAACTGGATTGTAATCACACCTTGAGAACACCTTCAGAACCAATGGATTTGGATGATGCCAACCAATCAGCTTGAAGCAGTGTGTGTGTAAGGACCACCTCTATTCCAGACCTATAAAAAGCTTCCACAATCAGTTTGCTGGAGAGAGTTCGTGATTGAAGCAGGCTTGTGGCAGAGGACTTGAGGAAGAACCAGACCAGACCAGGCTGGAACTCTAGGCTAAATAGGCTTTTTTCTTAACTTTCTGAACTCCATGGGAATATCTGTATGTTTTAATAAATGTTTAATGCCCAAAGACTGGTGCTGAAGCTTCTAATTTAAGGTGACCACAATTTAGATTTTAAACATCACACCATTCTTGTTATATTTGCCATTCTAATAGGTGAAAGGTGATATTTCAGAGTTGTTTTCATTTGTGTTTCTCTGATCAATAATGATCTAGAGCATTTTCTATATGATTATTGATAACTTTCATTTCTTTGTCTGAAAATTGCCTGTTCAAATCCTTTTACCATTTATCAATTGGGGAATGACTTGTATTATTAAAAAATTGACACAGTTCTTTATATGTTTGAGAAATGAGTGCTTTGTCAGAGATATTTGTTTCAAAAATTCTTTCCCAGGTTTCTACTTGCCTTGTAATCTTGGTTACCTTAGTTACATTTCTGCAAAAGTTTTTTAATTTTATATAATCTAAATGATCTGTTTTACATTTGCTTTTATTCTCTATGTCTTCTTTTGTCCTAAATTCTTTCCCTATTCATAAATTTAGCAGATAGACAATTCCATACTCCTTTAACTTTTTTATGGCATGATCCTTTATTTGTAAATCATGTATCCATTTTGACCTTATTTTAAGTATAGATGTGAGATGTTGGTCTATATCTAATTTCTGCCATACTGTTTTCCAGGTTTCTCAGCAGTTTTTGTTAAATAATGAGTTGGGTTTTTTTATTTTTGTTTGTTTTTGTTGTTTTTTATTTTTTTTTGGGTGGGCAACGGGGTTAAGTGACTTACCCAGGGTCACATAGTTAATAAGTGTCAAGTGTGAGAGGCCAGATTTGAGCTCAGGTCCTCCTGAATCCAGGGCTTGTGCTTTATCTATTATGCCACCTAGCTGCCCCTGATAATGAGTTTTTGTTCCAAAAGTCTGTATCTTTGGGTATCATATACTAGATTACTATAGTCATTTACTATAGTGTTATTTCTATCTATTCTATTCCACTAATCTACCTCTCTATTTCTTAGGCTTTACCAAATTACTTTGATAATTACCACTTTGTAGTACAGTTTGAGATTTGGTACTCCTAGACCACCTTCATTTTTGTTTGTTTTTTTGGTGAGGCAATTGGGGTTAAGTGACTTGCCCAGGGTCACACAGCTAGTAAGTGTCAAGGGTCTGAGGCCAGATTTGAACTCAGGTCCTCCTGAATCCAGGGCTGGTGCTCTATCCACTACACCACCTAGCTACCCCAAGACCACCTTCTTTTGCATTTTTTCATTGATTACCAAGATATACTTGAACTTTTGTTTTTCCAGATGAATTTTGTTATTATTTTTTCTAGTTCCATGAAATATTTTTGATAATTTGATTGGTATATCACTAAGTAAATAAATTAACTTAGGTAGGATTGTCATTTTTATTATTTTGACTACCTCCGCATGAGCAATTAATATCTTTCACATTATTTAGATCTGATTTTTATTTTTGTGAAAAGTGTTTTGTAGTTCTGGTCATATAATTTATGTGTTTGTCTTGGGAGGTAGATTCCCAAGTATCTTGTATTGGCCATAGTTATTTTAAATGGAATTTCTCTTTTTATCTGTTGTTGCTGGACGTTTTTGGTCATATATAGAAATGCTGATGATTTATGTGGGTTTATTTGTATACTGCAACTCTGCTAAAGTTGTTAATAATTTTAATTAGCTTTTTACTGATTCTTTATGATTTCCTAAGTATAACATCATATCATCTGCAAAAAGTGATAGTTTTGTTTCCTTGTTAGCTATTCTAATTCCTTTAATTTCTTTTTCTTCTCTTATTGCTATAGATAACATTTCTTTTTTTTTTTTTTGAGGTGACAAAGGCTCTTTATTTCACTCTCATAATAGTGGGTGCCCAGAAGGGGGGCTCTCAGGCCCTGTTTTCCTAAGCAAACCCTTTTGTTTTTCTAATGGGCCTAATTTACCCGAGAAGTTCCCTGGGGCAAATTAAAAGAACCCCCTCCCCAGGAAACCAAACCTAAGGACAGACACACTGAGTAACTCCAGGACCACCACCTTTCACTCCAAGTCTCCTCCACCCCCAGGGAAGACAAGATTAGGTGTGGCTGCTGTCCCTGTGGTGTGAGGGGGAGAGAGAGATGACCTGAGGAATCTGGAGCTGCCCCTCACCCAAATTCCCTCAGCCACCACCAGTGGGGGATGGCCCTCCCCCAACAAGATACCCCTTCAGTCAGATGATGACCCCACTGGACCACCACCACCACCACACACACACACACACACACACACACACACACACACACACACACACACACACACAAATGCCTATTCAGGGAGATAGACATCCCAGAGAGCCACACCTCCGCACCATGCTCTCTTCTGAGATGAAATTCAGGGACCTCCCTCCTGGCTTTCCCCACCCCAAACAAAACATTATACTAAACCAGGATAACATTTTGCTCTATCCTCACAATCCTGGGAGGTAAGCTTTCATTCATAAATTCACACAACACCCCTGCAAAAGACGTATAACAGTGACTCCCCACCATGAGCCTAACAACCCAGAACTCTGACTTTTCCTTCCTCCCCAGGGCAATCCCTGTTTTGATAAATTCTTACCCCCTTGGTAAGCATGCTCCACCCTGCATTGGCGACATCTCTGCCGAGTTCCTCAGACTCAGGAGCGGGGGGGTTGCCCCACTCCAGGCTCCAACCATCACTGTCAAAGAGCACTGGGAGTGCTGGAACATGGAGGGAGGGTCCCCCCCAGCTCCTTACATCTCGGTGGAACCTCCAATTGTGAGGGAAAAATCCATTCTCTTCTCAATAATTCTCAGGAAGTCAGCAGCGAGGTGACAAAAGTTCTTTATTTTATTCTCATGAGAAGGAGGCACCCTAGTGTGCAGCTAGTGGGTGCCCCTATAGATAACATTTCTAATACAATATTAAATAATAGAGATGATAATGGGCATCCTTGCTTCACCCCTGATTTTATTGGTTATCCCCATTAAAGATAATGCTTGTTGATGGTTTTCAATAAATAGTACTTATCATTTTAAGGTAAGCTCCTTTTATTCTTATGCTCTCTAGTGTTTTTAATAGGAATGGGTGCTGTATTTTGTCAAAGGCCTTTTCTGCATTTATTGAGATAACCATATGATTTCTGTTGCTTTTGTTATTGATATGCTCACTTATGCTAATAATTTTCCTAATATTGAAAAAGCCCTGCATTCTTGGTATAAATCCCACCTGGTCATGGTGTATGATTTTTGTGGCATATTTCTATAATCTATTTCCAAGTCTTTTATTTAAAATTTTTGCATCAATATTAATTAGAGAAATTGGTCTATAATTTTCTCTGTTTTGTTTTTTCCTGGTTTGAGTAGCAGAACCATATTTCTGTCTTAAAAGAAGTTCAACTTTAACATAATATTCATAGTCAAGAAAGAGGAAGGAAAATGAACAAACAATGACAACAAAATAACTTGATAATAAGGAGCTACTCTGGTGTGAGAGAAGACCAAGACACATTCTCAGAAGAAGACAATGGGAAAATAGCCTCAAAGAAAAATTGCAATTGGATCCAAGTCCAACAAGAGTTCCATGAAGAATTTTAAAAAGAGAGGAGTTGGGGAAGGTAGGTGGCTCAGTGGATAGAGCACCGGCCCTGGAGTCAGGAATACCTGAGTTCAAATCTGGCCTCAGACACTTAACACTTATTAGCTGTGTGACCCTGGGCAAGTCACTTAACCCCAATTCCCTCACTAAAAAAAGAAAAAAAGAAAAAAGAAAAAAAAAGAGAGAGGAATCATAGAAGAAAAATTGGGAAAATAAATTAGAATGATATAAGAAAATTATAAAAAGAGAATTAACAGCTTGGTTTTTAAAAAAGGCACAAAAATACTGAAGAAAATAGCACCTTAAAAACAGAATTGGCCTAAGCAGACATATCTATGGATTTGCATATAGAAAGCAGTGACCTTGGTCAATTGGCAAAGCAGTTGAATTTGGAATAATCCCAATTTCAAAGATTACAATTAGAATTGTAGCCAAGCCCGTCTGAGGGAATCATTCTTGGAATAATTATTTTCTTTCTCATGCTCTCACCCATTGATCATCAGAAAGACTGGGCCTGGGGGGCAGCTAGTTGGTGCAGTGGATAAAGCACCGGCCCTGGATTCAGAAGGACCTGAGTTTAAATCCGGCCTCAGACATTTGACACTTACTAGCTGTGTGACCCTGGGCAAGTCACTTAACCACCATTGCCTCACTAAAAAAAAAAAAAAAAGACTGGGCCTAATGCAGAAATTCATCCAACAAGGATTGGTCATCTAAGAACAATATGAAGACATCCATCTTCAGAAAACAGCAATGGCTCCATCTAAGCAAACATCAAGAGGGCTTTACAAAGGGAGAAAAGGTAAAGGTAAAAGCCTGGATGATAATTTATTATGCTTCAGCTAAAGTAAAAAGTGTCTAATGTTGTTGTTATTCTTGCTATTTAGGAGTGTGTTCCACATCCTTTGGGGGGCTGGTGGTGGAAGAGGATGTTATTTTATAATTAGAGTGGTTCCTATGCCATATTATTAAATACTTTTACTAAAAAATTAATTTGGTCAATGGCTGAATATCAATGGGGAGGATATTGGTGTAGTTTATGAATGACACTAACAGAAATCTTAGGTCATCAGAATGATTCCCAGAATACCTTGAGCATTAAACACTGATCCTGTGGGGATCAGGCCCATCAATGCAAATGGGCATTGGATAAATAGTCTCCAAAGTATTATTGATGTGAAGGTTGAAGAAAACATTTATACAAATACTGACAGATAATAAATATTTTTTAGGTTTGTTGCCCTCTTTGCAAATTTATGTTTAAATCTTTATAAGTTATCATAACTCTATAAGTCCTTGGAATTATATAAATTAATTGAGGCATTCTGAACATTCCAAAAATTCATTTTTTCTCTATAGAGTCCCATAGTTAGTATGAGGCAATAGTATTCCTAATCTTCTAAAATGAGGTTACATAAGTATTCTATTATTTCTATTAATATGGGCAATTTATAATTTTCTAAATATTCATCCATTTCATTTAGAATGTCAGATTTAATGGGATACAATTGAGCAAATGAACTCCTAATTATTGCTTTAATTTCCTATTCATTGGTGGTGATTCACACTTTTCATATTTAATACTGGTAATTTGATTTTCTTCTTTCTTTTTATTAAATCAAATTAACCAGTGGTTTATATATTTTTTCTTCATAAAAACATCTTACTGTTATCTCTTATTTCAATGGTTTTCTTACTTTTGTTTTTATTAATCTCTCCTTTGATTTTCAGAATTTCCAATTTGGTGTTTAATTGGTGATTTTTAATTTGTTTCTTTTTTCTAGCTTTTTTATTTGCATTCCCAACTAATTGATCTGCTCTTTCTCTGGTATATTGAAGCAGGTGCTTAGAGATATAATTTTCCCCCTATATACTACTTTGACTGAATCACATAAATCTTGGTATGTTGTCTCATTGTTTTCATTCTCTTTGGTAAAATTATTATTTCTATGATTTGTTTTTTTGACCCACCCATTCTTTAGAATTAGATTATTTAGTTCCCAATTAATTTCATCTAATTTCAATGTCCCTTTGTTAAATGTAATTTTTATTATATCTTGGTCTGAAATCAATGCATTTAATATTTCTGCCTTTCTGCATTTGATTGTGAGGTTTTTATGCCCCTAATACATGGACAATGTTTGTGTAGGTGCCACATACTACTGAGAAAAAGGAATATTCCTTTATATTTCCATTTAATTTTCTCCCAAGGTCTAATGCATCTAACTTTGCTAAAATTCTATTCACCTTCTTAACTTATATCTTGCTTATTTTGTGGTTAGAGTTATCTAGTTCTGAGGAAAATTGAGGTCACCCATTATTATAGTTTTACTATTTCCTCCTGTAAAACTTAACTTTTCCTTTAGAAATTTGGATGCTGTACCATTTGGTGTATGTATGTTTAGAATTGATACTATTTCATTCTCTATGGTCCTTTTTAGCAAGATGCAATTTACCTTCCTTTTCCCTTTAATTAGACCTTTTTTGCTTGGGCTTTGTCTGAATGCATAATTGCTACCCCTGCTCTTTTTACTGCAGCTGAAACATAATAAATTCTGATCCAGCCTTTCACATGTATTCTATGTATGTCTCTCTGCTTCAAATGTGTTTCTTATAAACAAATTATTGTAGGATTTTAGTTTTTAATCCACTCTGCCATCTGCTTTCATTTAATGGGTAAGTTCATATTATTTACATTCACAGTTATGATTTCTAATGTGTATTTCTCTCCATCCTGTTTCCCCCATTTATATTTCTCCATCCCTCCTTTCACCTTGTCCCTCCTTCCCAGTATTTTGCTTCTAACCACCACCTTCCTCAATCTGCCCTACCTTCTATCATTCCCTTTTTTCTTGTCCCCTTCCCTTCCTACTTCCCTATAAGGTAAGATAGATTTCTATGACCAACTAAATGTGTTTTTTATTTCATCTTTTAGCCAAATCCATTGAGAGTTAGGTTTATGCAAGACTCACCCTCCTTCCTTATTCCCTCTACTGTAATAGGTCTTTTGTGCCTCTTCATATGATGTAATTTGCCCCATACTGCCTCTCTCTTCTTCTCTCACTGCAATCCTCTTCCATACCCCTTAATTTTTTTTTATCATTTCATCAATGCCAATTTATACCCAAACCCTCTGTCTATGTATACACTTTCTTTTTTTAATGAGACAATTGGGGTTAAGTGACTTGCTGAGGGTCATACAGCTAGTGTCAATTGTCTGAAGCGAGATTTGAACTTAGGTCCTCCTGAATCCATGGACAATGCTTTATCCATTGAGCCACCTAGCTGCACCTAGCTGCTCTTCTTGACCATGGCTTTCATATAGTCCAATAATTCTTAAAATATCTCTTCTGGATCTATTTTCCAGGTTAGGTTTTTTTTTACATTTTCTTCTACTTTTTCATTATTTTTATTTTGTTTGATTGATTCTTGATGTCTCATAAAGGCATTAGCTTCCACTTACCCAATTCTATTTTTTAAGGAATTATTTTCTTCAGTGAATTTTTGTACCTCTTTTTCCATTTGGCCAATTCTACTTTTAAAGGAGTTGTTTCTTTTTCTAAGCTGTTGACTCTTTTTTATGATTCTCTTTGTATAATTCATTGATTTTCCTAATTGTTATTCCATTTCTCTTATTTTGTTTATAAAATATTTTTTGAGCTCTTCCTGGAGGATTTTTAGGACTGTGACCAATTCATGTGTCTCTGTGAGGTTTTGCATGTAGACATTTTGACATTGTTGTCCTCTTCTAAGTTTGTTTGATCTTGCCTTTGCCATCATAGTAGCTTTCTACAGTCATGGCTTGTGTGTGTTGCTCATTTTCAACCTTTTCCATGAAGTTGAGCTTTCCTCCTGGAGTATAGGAAGCACTATCCTAAGCTTCTTATGCTAGGGGCCAGTAGGCTGATTAATGGCTTTCTATACTAGAGCCTCTGGGCCTGCCAGGCATGATCACTAGCCTGATACATCACTGGAGGCCTAAAAGCTGACCTGCTGTGCTGCTGGTGTATTAACCAGGCACACTGGCCTTGGTTACTGATCTTTGCTGGGCCTCAGGCCTTGTGCCTCCTGCTGACTTGGTCAGATACCACCTGCACAGGGCTGTGTTCCCCCTTTACCAAAGTGAGATTGACTTTTCTTGCAGTGCTTCTAAGTTATCTTGGACTAGGAAAATTATTTCACCCTGTAATTTTGTGGGTTTTGTTGCTCTAGAATTTGTTTTGGGGAGTTATTTGAATTTATTTTTAGGGAAATTAGGGAAAGTTCAAGAAACATCCTGCCTGTTTTCCATCATCTTGGCCCTGTCGCTCTAACATTTTTTTTAAACAAACCAAATCTTGGTTTTATTGATTATTTCGATAGTTTTAAAATGTTTAACTCTTCTTTGATTTTCCAAATGTTCATTTTTTCCAATTAATTTTGATGTGTTTTTCTTCTAGTTCTTTTTTTAAAAAAAATTTCTGCCCAACTCATTGATCTTTTCTTTCTCTTTTTGTTAATGAAAGTGTTCAGAGAGAAAAACTTTCCCTCAGGGATAGTTTAGATACATGCCAAATGCTGTGGTATGGTAGATCATGCTCATTTTATTTAATTAAATTTGCTGTTATTTCAATAATTTGTTCTTGATATACTAATTTTTTAGGATTAAGTTATTTAGTCCATTAAGTACTTTATGTGTTTTCTCTTGATTATATTTTTTATTGCATTTTGCTTAGTAAAGAATGGCTTTCATATTTCTACTCTTTTGTATGTTTTTATAGAGACTTTCTGTCCTAGTGCATGGCCATTTGTTTTTGCACAAAGTATCATGTATAGATTAGATATATTTATATTTCTGCCTTTTCTCCTTCATTACAAGAAATCTATCACATCGTATCAATTTTTTAAAGTTCTAGTTAGGTTTATCAAGGGCTAGAAGCAAAAATTATTATGAAAAAATTATTATTTTATTATGGTTTCGTTGCATATTTTTCCCTTTATATAAACTTTTCCTTTGATTACTAGGATATAATAACATTTAATACATAGTAAGTATGGATATTATTTCATTATCTATGGTTCCTTTAAGCATAATATTCTTTCCTATATATCCCTAAAAAGAGAAAAAGAACTATTTGTAAAAAACAATCATTATGAGAGATCTTTTTGTGGTGACTAAGAATTGGAAATCAAAAAGATGCACATCAATTGGGGAATGGCTGAACAAGCTGGGGTATATGATGGTGATGGAATATTATTGTGCTATAAGAAATGACAAGCAGGATGATTTCAGAAAGGCCTGGAAAGAATTGTATGAACTGATTTATAGTGAAGTGAGCAGAACCAAGAGAATATTGTGCACAGAGACAGCAACATTGTTTGATGAAGAACTGTGAATGACAACTATTCTCAACAATACAGTGAGCCAAGAAAATCCCAGAAGACTATTGAAGAAATATACCATTCACCTCTAAAGAAAGAATTGATATTGATGGAACACAGACTGAAGCATGGTGTTTTTTAACTTTCTTTCATTTTTTTCTTTTATTCACATTTTCTTGTACAAGATGACTAATATGGTAATATTTTACATAGTCTTACATGTGTGACTCATATCTAATTGCTTACCACCTCAGGGAGAGGGAAGGGGAGGGAGTGAAAGAGGAATGAAAATTGGAACTCAAAACAATGAATAAAAATGTATATTACTTAAAAATAAAAAAAAATTCTGCCACATATAGTTTTACTGTTGCCTATTCTTAGATCATGATTGTTATTCTTGGTTTGTTGTTCTTTTTTTGTGGGGGGTGTTTTGGTTTTGTTTAGTTTAGCTGAAGCATAATGAGTTCTGCTTCATCTCCTTGTTTTGATTCTGTATGTACCTTTATGTTCCAAGTATGTTCTTTATAAATAGCAGTTTTGGGGGTGGAGCCAAGATGGTGGAAAGGAATCAGCAAGCTGCTTGAGCTCTCCTTCTCTTCCCTCAAAAAGAACATTAAATCAAGCCTTTGGATGAATTCTGAAACTACAGAACCTGCAAAGAAACAGAGAGACACAGTCTTCCAACCAGAGATAACTAGGAAGACTTCAGGAAAGGTTGATCTGACTTGGGCAAAAGGGAGGTGCAGCACAGGGCAGCAGCCCAGTGCTGAGGGGGTCAGGGCAAGTCAGCAGGAAGCTGTGGGCCACAGCCAAACAACTGAGGCCCCTTGATCCTGGCTCAAAAATCTGGTGGCCCAGCAGGACAGTGGGAAAACCTACCTGCACCAGCTGAGAGGGCAAGTTGCCAGATGGAGGGCCACAAACAGGATAGGTGCGACTAGGCCCACTGATCCTAGTGCAGTCAGACAGGAAGGGCAGGCCAGGGGAACTGCACACACCATAAAGGCCTCAGTGTAAAAAGCCGATGACACAGCATGGATACCCCAGCACAAGAAACCCAAAACAGGGACCCTGGTTCTCCCAGAGCACACCTCAACTTAAAAAATAAATAAATAAGCTGCAATAATGAGCAAGAAGCAAAAAAGATCCCTCTCCACTGAGAGCTTCTGTATCAATAGGGAAGAAGCCAACACAAACTCAGATGAGGACAATGCCCTCAAATTGCCTCCATGTGAAGCCTCATGAGGGAAGGTAAATTGGTCTCAAGAACAAAAAGCCTTACTGGAAGAGCTCAAAAAGGACTTTGAAAGTAAATTGAAAGAGGTAGAAGAAAAAATGGGGAGAGAAATGAAAGCAAAACAAGAAAACTATGAAAAAAGAATCAGCAACTTGGAAAAGGAAGCACAAAGATTGACTGCAGAAAACAATTCCTTAAAAAATTCATCTGGCCAAATGGAAAGAAAGGTGCATAATCTAATTGAAGAAAACAATGCCTTAAAACATTCATTTGGCCAAATGGAAAAAAGGTGCATAATATCACTAAAGAAAACAATGCCTTAAAAAATTCATTTGGACAAAGGGAAAAAAGGTGCATAATCTCATTAAAGAAAACAATGCCTTAAAAATTAAAATTGGACAGTTGGAAGATAAGGAATCTATGAGACACCAGGAATCAGTCAAGCAGAATCAAAAGAATGGAAAAATAGAAGAAAATGTGAAATACCTAATTGGAAAGACAACTGATCTGGAAAACAGATCCAGGAGAGACAATTTGAGAATCATTGGACTGCTTGAAAGCCATGATCAGAAAAATAATCTAGACACCACATACCAGGAAATTATTAAGGAGAACTGCCCTGATATCATAGAATCAGAGGATAAAATCATCATTGAAAGAATCCACCGATCACCTCCTGAAAGAGACCCCAAAAGGAAAACTCCAAGGAATATTGTAGCCAAATTCCAGAATTATCAGGTGAAGCAGAAAATACTCCAAGCAGCCAGAAAGAAGCAATTTAAATATCATGGAGCCACAATCAGAATTGCTCAGGACCTGGCAGCTTCAACATTAAAGGACTGCAAGGCTTGGAATATGATATTCTGGAAGGAAAAGGAGCTTGAATTGCAGCCAAGAATCTATTACCCAGCAAAAATGATCATTCTCTTTCAGGGGAAAAGATGGACATTCAATGACATTGGGGACTGTCAATGTTTCCTGATGAAAAGAACAGAACTGAATAGAAAATTCAATCTTAACATACAAGACTCAAGAGAAGTTTAAACAGGTAAATGGAGGGAAAAAAAGTTACCCAAATTAGGTTAAACTGTTTACATCCCTACATGGAAAGATAATACTCATAACTCTTTATTGATTGATTGATTGTGGGTCAATGAGGGTGAAGTGACTTGCCCAGGGTCACACAGCTAGTGTCAAGTGTCTGAGGCTGGATTTGCACTCAGGACCTCCTGAATCCAGGGCTTGTGCTCTGTCCACTGCACCACTTAGCTGCCCCCAATACACATAACTCTTAAGAATTGTAAATGTATTTGGGCAGAGAGAAGGACTTTACACAGAGGGTATAAATATGAATTGTCATTGATGTGATGATACAAAGAAAATTAAGGGGTTTAAAAGGGAGTCTATGGGGAGCAGAGGAAAGAGGAGGTGGAATGGGGTGAATTATATCATATGAAGAGGTGAAAAAAACCTATTACAATAGAGGGAAAGAAAGGAGGGATGAACTTTGTTTTAACCCTCCTCTCATTAGATTTGATTCAAAGAGGAAATAACATATAGATTCATTGGGATAAAGAAACTTAGCTCATTCTTTAGGGAACCGAAAGGGGAAGGGAAAGGGGGGACTGATAGAAGGGAGGACAAAAGCAAGGGAGAAAAAGGTAAAGAAAAGTGAGGGGGGTTATAAAGAGGGAGGGCAGATTGGGGGAGGCAGGGATAAGAAGCAAAACATCAGTGAGGAGGAATAGGGTGAAAGAAGGGGGGAAAATACAAAGAGGGTAAATAGAATGGAGGGGAATAGACAGTTAGTAATAATAACTGTGAATGTGAAAGGGAGGAACTCTGCTATAAAGTGGAAGCGAATTGCAGAGTGGATTAAAAACAGAATCCTACAATATGCTGTTTACAAGAAACACATTTGAAGCAGAGAGATACACACAGAGTAAAGGTAAAAGGCTGGAGCAGAATATATTATGCTTCAGCTAAAGTAAAAAAAAAGCAGGGGTAGCAATCCTTATCTCAGACAAAGCACAGGCAAAAATAGATCTCATTTAAAGAGATAAAGAAGGAAATTACATCTTGCTAAAAGGTACTATAGATAATGAAGTAAGATCAATATTATATATATATGCGCCAAATGGTATAGCATCCAAATTCTTGGAGGAGAAGTTAAATGAGTTATAAGAGGAATTAGACAGTAATACTATACTAGTGGGGGATCTGAATCTCACCCCTCAGAATTAGATAAATCTAGCTTAAAAATAAATAAGAAAGAAGTGCAAGAGGTGAATAGATTACTAGAAAAGTTAGAAATAATAGATGTCTGGAGAAAATTGAATGGGGATTGAAAGGAATATACCTTTTTCTCAGCAGTACATGGCACATTTTCAAAAATTGACCATGTATTAGGCCCCAAAACATCATTGTCAAATGTACAAAGGCAGAAATAGTAAATGCATCTTTCTTAGATCATTATGCATTAAAAAATTACATGTAAGAAAGAACCATGGAAAAGTAGAATGAAAATCAATTGGAAACTAAATAATTTCATTCTAAAGAATGAATGGGTCAAACAACAAATCATAGAAACAATCAATAACTATATCCAAGAGAATGACAATAATGAGACAACATAACAAAATCTATGGGATGCAGCTGAAGCAGTGCTTAGGGGAAATTTTATAGCTCTAACTGCTTACATGAATAAAAAAGAGAAAGAGGAGATTAATGAATTGGGCATGCAACTTAAAAAGCTAGAAAAAGAACAAATTAGAAATCCCCAATTAGACACTAAACTAGAGATCCTGAAAATTAAAGGAGAAATTAATAAGATTGAAAGCAAGAAAACTATAGAATTAATCAATAAAACTAAGAAATGGTTTTATGAAAAAACCAATAAAATAGATAAAATATTGGTTAATTTGATTTAAAGAAAGAAAGAAGAAAACCAAATTACCAGTATCAAAAATAAAAAGGGTGATGTTACCATCAATGAATGGGAAATTAAATCAATAATTAGGAATTGTTTTGCCCAACTGTATGCCAATAAATTTGACAAGTTAAATTAAATGGATGAATATTTACAAAAATACAAATTGCCCAGGTTAACTGAAGAGGAAATAAAATCCTTAAATAAACCCATATTAGAAAAAGAAATTGAACAAGCCATTAATGAACTCCATAAGAAAAAATCCCCAGATCCAGAGGGGTTTACAGGTGAATTTTACCAAACATTTAAAGAACAATTAATTCCAATATTATACAAATTATTTGGAAAAATAGGTGAAGAAGGAGTTCAACCAAATTCGTTTTATGATACAAATATGATGGTGATACCAAAACCAGGCAAAGCGAAAACAGAGAAAGAAAATTATAGACCAATTTCCCTAATGAATATTGATGCTAAAATCTTAAATAAGATATTAGCAAGGAGATTACAGCAAGTGATCACCAGGATAATACACTATGACCAGGTGGGATTTATAACAGGAATGCAGGGCTGGTTCAACATTAGGAAAACTATTAACATAATCAACCACATCAATAAGAAAACTAACCAAAATCATATGATTATCTCAATAGATGCAGAGACAGCTTTTGACAAAATACAGCACCCATTCCTAATAAAAACACTAGAGAGCTTAGGAATAGGTGGAGCTTTCCTTCAAATAATAAACAATATCTACCTAAAACCATTAGCAAGCATTATATGCAATGGACGTAAATTAGTGGCCTTCCCAATAAGATCAGGGGTTAAACAGGGATGTCCATTATCACCTCTATTATTTAATATTGTACTAGAAATGTTAGCTTTAGCAATGAGAGAAGAAAAAGGAATTAAAGGAATTAGAAAAGGCAAGGAGAAACAAAACTATCACTCTTTGCAGATGATATGATGGTATACATAAAGAATCCTAGAGAATCAACTCAAAAATTACTTGAAACAATTAACAACTTTAGCAAAGTAGCAGGATATAAAATAAATCCACATAAATCATCAGCATTTCTATACATGACCAACAAAGTACAGCAGCAAGAGACAGAAAGAGAAATTCCATTTAAAGTAATGGTAGATAATATAAAATACTTGGGAGTCTACTTGCCAAGACAAACCCAGGAACTCTATGAACACAACTACCAAACACTCTTCACACAAATCAAATTAGATCTAAATAATTGGAAAGATATCAATTGCTCATGGATAGGTAGAGCCAATATAGTAAAAATGACAATCCTACCTAAATTAATTTACTTATTCAGTGCCATACCAATCAGACTACCTAAAAATTATTTTATAGAGCTAGAAAAAATAATAACAAAATTCATCTGGAAAAACAAAAATCAAGAATATTCAGGGAAATAATGAAAAAAATGCACAGGAAGGTGGGTTAGCAGTACCAAACCAGGAGCTTTACTATAAAGTGGCAGTTATCAAAACTATTTGGTACTGGCTAAGAAATAGAGTGGAGGATCAATGGAATAGGCTAGGCACAGGAAACACAGTAGTAAATGACACTAGTAATATAGTGTTTGATAAACCCAAAGACTCCAGCTTCTGGGCTAGGAACTCAGTATTTGACAAAAAACTGCTGGGAAAACTGGAAGATAGTATGGCAGAAATTAGGCATAGACCAACATCTTACACCTTATACTAAAATAAGGGCAAAATAGATACATGATTTAGACATAAGAGGTGATACCATAGGTAAATTAGGAGAGAAAGGAATAGTCTACCTTTTAGATCTTTGGAAAGGAAAACAGTTTATGACCCAACAAGAGATAGAGTATATTATAAAATGCAAAATGCATGATTTTGATTACAGTAAATTAAAAAGGTTTTATACAAACAGAAGCAATGCATCCAAAATTAGAAGGGAGGCAGAAATCTGGGAAACAATTTTTATGGCCAGTACTTCTGATAAAGGCCTCATTTCTAAAATATATGGGGAACTAAATCAAATTTATAAGAATCCAAGTCATTCCCCAATTGAGAAATGGTCAAAGGATATGAACAGACAGTTTTCTGATGAAGAAACCAAAGTTATCTATTCTTGTATGAAAAAATGCTCTAAATCTCTAATGATTAGAGAGATGCAAATTAAAACAACTCTGAGGTACCACCTGACACCTATCAGATTGGCTAAAATTACAAAAAAGGAAAATAATAAATGTTGGAGAAGCTGTGGAAAAATGGGAACACTAATGCATTGTTGGTGGAGCTGTGAACTGATCCAACCATTCTGGAGAGCAATTTGGAATTATGCCCAAAGGGCTATAAAGCTGTGCATACCCTTTGACCCAGCAATACCACTTTTGGGTCTTTTTCCCAAAGAGATCATGGAAAGGATAGAGGGACCCACATGTACAAAAATATTTGTAGCTACTCTGTACATGATGGCAAGGAATTGGAAGTTGAGGGGATGCCCATCAATTGGGGAATGGCTGGACAATTTCTGGTATATGAATGTAATGGAATACTATTGTGCTGTAAGAAATGATGAGCAGGAGGAGTTCAGAGAAACCTGGAGGGTCTTGTGTGGGCTGATGATGAGTGAGATGAGCAGAACTAGAAGAACATTGTACACAGTATCATCAACACTGTGTGTTGATCTACTGTGATGGACGATATTCTTCTCACCAATGCAATGGTACAGAAGAGTTCCAGGGAACTCATGATGGAAGAGGATCTCCAAATCCAGGAAAAAAAAAAAGAACTGTGGAGTATAGATGCTGAATGAACCATACTATTTCTTTTGTTTTTGGTGCTGTTGTTTTTTTATTTTGAGGTTTTTCCTCATTGCTCTGATTTTTCTCTTATAAGATGACTAATGCAGAAATATGTTTAATGTTTTATATATATATATATGTATATATACATACATAGACACGCACACATATATATACATATATATATACACACATATATATACATATATATATATATATATATATATATAAATAAAACCTATATCAGATTACCAGCTGTCTAGGAGAGGGGGGAGGGAGGGGAGGGAGGGAAAAAAATCTGAAATTGGAAAGCTTGTATGAACAAAAGTTGAGAACTATCTTTACATGTAACAGGAAAAAAATAAATAAAATGCTTTATTAAAAAATAGCAATTTTGATCTCATTCATTCTGCTTCCTTACTAATTTTTTATGGGTAAATACACTCCATTTATATTTACTTATATGATTATTGTCTTATAATTTTCCAAGCATGTCATCTCAAGTTTTTTCCTCTTCAACTCTTATAATTCTCATTATAAAGAACAATATGTACAAACAATAAGGTAATGATAAGCACTAGCAACTGATATTTGAAGTAGACTGCTTATATCCCTGTGTATCTCCTTTCTTTCCCAACCACAATATCTGGTTCTTACATATTTTGTCTATTTTTAATCATTCTTTTTCTTAATTCTCTAAATTATCTTTGCTTTGAATTTCTTCCATGTCTCCACTCTTCTATCTATATCCACAAGAAGCCTTTCTTTCTTCCTTAACTGATATTGCTCTCCATTACAAATGACTTAGTATATAACTATTTTGTATTTGTTTCTATTGATTCTATACATGCCTATATAAGTGCTTAAATTCCACATAAAAATTAAGGTCTTGGGGCAGCTAGGTGGCGCAGTGGATAAAGCACTGGCCCTGGATTCAGGAGTACCTGAGTTCAAATCCGGCCTTGGACACTTGACACTTACTAGCTGTGTGACCCTGGGCAAGTCACTTAACCCCCATTGCCCCGCCAAAAAAACAACAAAACAAAAAAATAAAATAAAATTAAGGTCTTGAATTTTATTTCTTATGTTGTATTTATATGTCAAACATCTTGAATACTGACACATATGAATTACTCAATAAATGCTTATTGGTTAAGTAATCATAGTAACAAGCTTTACATTCTTTTCAAATTTATTCTTTGTTATTTTTATTTATTTTTTCTTTGCTATAGTAAATGGTTTTAATGTGCATACAGAGATGATTTAGAAATGAGTGTTATACTGATAATTAGTATGTACTGTATATTGAGGGAATCATTCTCTATTCTTGCAATATTATTTGGTACTTATGATGTCCATCATCTTCCTAGTCACATTTTAAAAAAATAAATTTAAATTTTTTCCTGCTCACTTTTTGAAGAAAACCATCAGGTATACACATGAGGTTTCTATGCAGTCTACAAATTACCACTTTTCACCTTCATTTTAGATCATATTTTCCAACATATTTTTGCTGTCTTCTCATATACCATTTGATGTTCTTTCTATAAGAAAAACCAGAAAACAAAAACTAGTTGCAGCTAAGAGAGGCATGGCACATAGGCTCTCTTTGGAGAAGCTATTTATGAAATGTTGGTCCTCTCAATCAATAAAGCAAGGAGACATTTATTAAGTAAGAACTATGTTTTGGGCATTATTCTAGGGTATGTTCTCATGATAAGCATTTGCAAGCAGACTGTGAGGAAGATATTTGTAGCTAATGGAGTACAATATTTGGCTGAATAAGAAGAGAGAGAAAGTTTTAATGAAGAACTCAATAAGTTCCTCTAAATTAGATTGTCATGCAGTTTACTACTTGGTGACTTCAATGCAAAATACAGAAGGATAATGAAAATCTGTTGGAAAACTCGATTCAGAAATAGCAGTCAAGGATAAAAGCTTATAGACTATGCAGAATCATTATACTTATATATCAGAAATATAGTCTTCAAAACAAAAATTAGATATGGTTATCAATGAATGCCATTACAAAATTAAATTAACTATAATCTAAACAACTACAAATAACTGAGTACTGATATAGGAGTCCATAAATATTTGGACAGCTGACTTTTAGGGGAAATTTTATATTAAAACCAAAATTGAAGGAATTAAATATGGGAAGATATGGAATGTAGTTGAGGAAACTCTAACTTGACCTGTTTAAAGAAGTTTTAAAATGAGAAATGAATAAAATAATAGAGATTTCCACAAAAATATATATTTATAAATGACATATAATTAAAAATCAAGAAGATCAAAGGAACTTAGAACCTGCTTCAGACAACTGAGTGCTTGGCTAGATATATGACAGGCAAGGGCAACGGTAGCTGAGAATGTAAATTAACTTGTAAAAGTCTTATAGAGGGGCATGGTGGAGGATTATGAACATTATTACCAGCTAAAAGCAAAGAAATATTAGATAGGAAAACAAGTTTATAAAATGTTTGGAAAGAGAAGCAATGAAATCAGAACATTCCCAAAGTTTTATAGGATGATATTAGACAGACTACTATAAATACCATACTATAAACAAATGAAAATGGCATAAAATGGTGCTTTTTCTATAGGGAAATGTGTTCTTTGCATGTTTTTTTAACTGGAACAATAATTTATTTGCTATAGGGAACCCCAAAAGAGTTCCCTCTATCAAAGCAGATTGGCACCTTCAGTAAAACTTAAATTTTAAGGGAGCTACCTGGTATATTAAGAGGTTAAGTAACTTGCCTGGGATCACAGCCAATATGTGACAGAGATGAGACTAAAACTCATGGTTCCCTGACTGTGAGACCTGCTTTTTGTTCTTTTTTCTATTTTTAGTCTCTGCAATGAATAACAGGCAATTATTCTCTAATATACATAAACTTTAAAATCATATAAAATTCCTTGAAATGGGTAAAAGAGATAACATTCATTGATTATTAGTCTACAGATACATAAATAGGGTGAGGTATCATTTCCCAAGATGTCTGACTTTGTCATATAATAGGTACAATTCAGAGTCCAAATTGAATCTAACATCTATACAGCTGACAAGGTCTTTCACATGCCTCTGCATCAATTCTCAGGATATTGCATAATTGGTCCATAATTCCTTTCTTTCAGGTTTTATGGTTGGAGAAGTTTGTAGAAAGCAACCATTTGGCAATCTTCCTATTTTTCCTGGCCCCATTTATGAGTGTCAATAATCTTTTCATAATGTTGTTTGTGAGTCATGGTCTTACAGTTAGAATAACTAAATTTATGGTCATCCAAAGGACAATAAAGAGGTGCATGATGAGATGAGGAGGCTGGAGCTTGTTATTGAAGAATTGCGTAGAAAAACTGAGTAAAGAATATCATTAAAGAGTTATACACCTGGACAGAAAAAGAGGTAGACTAATCATGTAGCATAAGTGAAGAATCAAGAATTAACTTTCTTTGTATCCTTGCTAGGATCTAAGGCAATTCTAGGCACATACTATGTGCTTAATAAATAGTTGTTGATTAATTGACGGTTAACATGTATGAGGAATAATTATAGGTTGTACTTTAGAAGATAATTGGTTGGAAATTGAGTTTGTGGAAATTCCCATGAAATGAATTTATGTTTTCAGGGTGGATCCAGGCTTTGATGCAGAGTGAGTAGAAGGCAGTATGTGAAATAATGAAGTGGAGTCAAGATGTTCCTGGCTTATTTCTTCTATAGATTTATTGGGGTAGATAACATATTCTCCCTGTGCCTCAGTTTGTTGTAAAATGATAGAATAAATGATGACTCTCATCCCTCACAGGCATATACTATGAAGATAATTTCAATTTAATTCAAAACATCAGTTATTTATCAAATCCCTACTTTGTGATAATCAAATTGCTAGGTGCAGGTCGTACAAAGACAAAAGAAAAGCAGCCCTGTCCTCAAAATAATTATATTATTCTGGAGAAAGGGATGACAACATGTACACAGTAAGTAAATACAAAAGATGTTCAAAGACAAAGTAGTTCAGAGAGATAGAGAGATATACCCCAACCCAGAAATATCAGGAAGGTCATGCTATTGCAGATGACATTTAATCTAGCCTTAAAAGGAGCTAGGAATTTCAACAAGGGAATGTAAGGAAGAAACATATTCCTGACATGGGCAGGGGCTATAAAAAAGAATGGTGATGGGATATAGTATATTATGAATGGAGGAAAAGTAAATAATCCTGTTTAGTGAGAAAATTGTAAGGGGCTGGGTGGGGGTAAGAGCAATGTGAAATCATTCCATACCTATAAGTTGAACCCAGAAGGGATACTGAGAACTTCTTTTAAATTAGAAGAGATATATGTGTATACATACATGCATGCATATATGTCTTATTTCATATGTATAAAGACCTCCTGCTGAGAAGTACCAGGACAATTTATACTATAACATCAGTATTTTAAAATGAACAATTTAAAAGACTTGTTTAAACTGATGAAGAATGAAATGAGCAGAACCAGGTCAACAACAATTTAGATAATAATGACAACATAAAAACAAACTGTAAAAGCTATAAGAACTTTGGTCAATGCAATGACCAGGCATGAATCCAAACAGCCAATGACAGAAAATTGATGGATTCAGAGTATAAAATGAAACATTTTTGAATATTGCCAATGAAAGAGTTTTTTCCCCTTTGATTATCCATATTTGTTAAAATAAATGTGTTTGTTTTATCAATGAACTGGGGTTAGGAGAGAGAAAATAAATTACTATTAATTTAAAAATTATGTAACAAATAAACCAATTATATTCATGTATTCAATATATTTAGCCATTCTTCAATCAATGGCAATCTACTTTGTATCCACCTCTTTGTTACTACAAAAAGTGTGCCTATACATATTTTGGTATCTGTGGAGCCTTTCTTTTTGTTAATGATCTAAACATGCCTAGTAGTAGGAACATTGGGTCAAAAGATATGGAATCTGAAGTTAATTTATTCACATAACTCCAATTTGTTTTTCAGAAAGGTAATACCCATTTGGAGTTCTACCAATAGTATATCAATATGTCTTTCAATGTTTTCCCGAACATTTCATAGCTTTATTGTCAGCATCTTTGCCAATTTGCTGAGTGTAAGTTGAAATCAAGTTTGTATTGCATTGCATTTCTCTTAGTATTACTGATTTGAAACTTTTTCTATGGTTGTTAATAGATGGCAATTATTTTTCTGAGAAATGTTTATTCATATCATCTAACCATATATCTATTGAGGAAGACTTTCACAATTTACCATTAAATACAATTTTTTAAAATGGTAAAGCAAAGGAAGAACTAATAAAAGATTATAATTATTCTTTAGAAGGTAAAACCAGAAATAATTATTACTTTTTTCTAAATTTATTTTATTTTTTTATTTTAGAATTTTATCCAAGTTACATGAAAAAAAACCCAAATTTTTTCACATTGATTTTTTACAACTTTGTGTTCCAATTTTTTTTCCTCCCTCCCTCCTCAACCCTCCCTAAGAAATCAAGCAATTCAATATAAGTCATACATATGCAGTCATGCAAAATATCTTCACATTAGTCAGGTTGTGAAAGAAAATAGATAAAATAACTTTAGAAAGAGGAGCTAACAAATAAAATTATACTTCAATCTGTATTCAGTATCCCATCAGTTTTTTCTCTGATGATGGTTTGTAATTTTCATACATCCTTCTCATAGCATCCTGCTCATCATTTCTTTCAGTTACTATTGCTAACTGTATTACCTTACATCCTATTCCCTACCCTTGGTATTTACTCTATTTTCTATCTTCTTTCACCCTATCCCTCCTTGAAAGTGTTTTGCTTTTTTACTGCCACCACCCCAAATCTTCCCTCCCTTCCTTTGCCTCATTCCCACTTATCCTCTTCCCCTCTCACTTTCCCTTAGGGCAAAATGTATTACTATACCCACTTGAGTGTGTATGCTATTCCCTCTTTGATCCAATTCTGATGACGGTAAAGTTCACTCCCTCCTCCACTCCTTCACCATCTTCCCCTCCACTCCATAAGCTTTTTCTTGTTTCTTTTATGTGAGCTACTTTACCCCATTCCACCTCTTCCTTTCCCTTTCTTCCAGTGCATTCTTCTTACCCCTTAACTTTATTTTTAAAATGTCATCATGGGGCAGCTAGGTGACACAGTGGACAAAGCACCAGCTCAGGACCCAGAAGGCCCTGAGACCAAATCAAGCCCCAGACATAAGCCACCCCACCCTACCTGCTACACAAAAAAGGATAAACAAAAAACAAATGCTTTACAGATATCATCCCTTCATATTCAGTTCACATCTGTGTCCTCTAAGTATATTCTTTTCATCTTTGCTAATTCTAAGAAAGTTCTTATGCGTTAGAAGTATTATCTTCCCATGTAGTAGTGTAAACAGTTTAACATTTTAATATCCCACATAATTTCTTTTTCCTTTTTCCTTTTTTATGCTTCTCTAGGGTCTTGTATTTGAAAGTCAAATTTGCGGAGATTTGGTACCTCTGAGCCATGTGCTTTGTGCCTGTCTCCCCATGAGAAGTCCAAGGATTTCTTTCATGGTTTCCCTCCCCCCACCCTTCCCTTCCCTTGCCTCCTAAATAAACTACCGCCTTATTCTAACTACTTTTTGTGTGCAAGAGGGTGTAATTCTTTAAAGAGGAATTCCTAAGAACCCCAATCCCTGATCTAACCCATACCCCATTTCCCCCCATTACATTTTGGCGCCTAAACAGGGACACGGGAATTTCCTCTTTCCTCTTAGCACACAAAACTGGGGGGTGGGAACCTCTCTTCTGGGTTTCCTTTCTCCCTCTCCCACCTGACTCAACGTACCTTTGGAGTCACAGAGAGGTAGAGATGGTCGGTGTCTGCACGACAGCAGAGAGCAGCCTGGGACTCCTAGATGTCCGAACCACGCTCGGACCCTCAGACTACACATTTCTGCATAAGAACATTTATGCTTATGTGTCTATCCCTCACCAGCGCTCTGCTCTTGGTTCAGACTATTCTCCTTAGACAGTAGTTATGGGACAGAAAGGGAGCATTCCGAAAAATTCACCTCTGGCGTGCATCCTAAGAGATTGGACTAAATTAGAGCTTAAAAACCTGAGAAAGAGATGTATGATACATTTTTGTAACAATTTAGAGCCACATTATCCTCTAGGAAGTGAAGGAAATTGGCATGTTACATGGCACCCTTAATTATAATACCATTTTGCAATTGGACAAGTTTTGCAAACGTGAAGGGAGATGGACAGAGATTCCATACATATCGGCTTTTATGAGTTTGAGCCAGAAGTCAAAGGGAAAGGATGAGGTCCCCTTGCCAGTTGAGAATCACCACAAGTCCAAGCAATTAGCTAACCCTTCAGGCACCTCCTCTGAGACCTAAGCCTCCCCTCCTCCTCAAACTCATTCCCTACCTGTTTCTCGTTCCACTCCTTCTTCTCCGCCTGCTTCCGTACCTATGGGTCAACCACAGTCATATCACTCTATGACTGAGACCTCTCCTTGCCCACCGGCTGATCTCAGAACCAATTCCCTGTGCCACACGGGGAGTGGATATCAGTCTCCTTCTATCCTGCTCTACCCCATTTACAATCTGGGGGAACTCCAATATGTTCCCATTTCTCCTGTTTTTTCCATTCAGCATCTGCTTTACCTAATCTGCAGTCGCCTACACCCATCTCCCTTTCCCCATCTCCACCCACACTGCAGCCAAAGACTTTCCCTTCCCCCACCTACTCCACAGCCAAAGGCTGTCACCCCTCCCCCACTGGGCCCTGCATGCTGCACCCAATCCTCTGTCTCAGCTTCCACCTGACCTATCTCCCCAGCCAGCTTCACCCAGGTCCTCACCAGAGTCTTCCACTGCTTCCCTGCTTCCATTAAGGGAATTTCCCATTGGGAAGGGCACAACATTAAGGCATGTCCCTTTTTCTATAAGCAGGTTATCTCAGATTAAAGAGAAATTGGGGAGCTACTCAGAGAACCCCACAAAGTTCATAGATGGCTTTAAGTAGGTAACACTGGAGTTTGACCTTTCCTGGACCGATTTGCAAGTTATTCTTGCCAGCTGTTGTACCCCTGATGAGAAAAAATAGATTTGGGACCTGGCAGTACAAGTTGGGGATGAACACTCGCAGGTTGGAAATTGGGTTGGGGTCCCTGGATTTACAGCTGTCCCGGTCATAGAACCGAGATGGAACTATGATAACAGGGAAGACAGGGCTCGTAGAAATCACATGGTCACCTGCCTAGTTGAGGGAATGAGAAGGGGGTTAAGAAACAAGTCAATTATGGAAAGGTGAGGGAGATAACACAGGGGTCTGATGAAAATCCTGCTGTCTTCATGAGTCGCTTAGCGGACTCTCTGAAGAAATATACCAACCTAGACCCCCAAAGAGATGTAGGAATAACTGTTCTCAATATTCATTTTATCAGCCAGTCTGCTCCTGACATTAGGAGAGAGCTCCAGAAGTTAGAATGGCGTCCCCAGATCCCATCCTCACAACTCCTTGACATTGCTTTTAAGATTTTTAATAAAAGGGACCTTGCAGTAGCCAAAGAGAGAGAAAAGATGGCTCATGCCCGCTCCATAGACCAAGCTTCTATAATAGCAGCAGCCATCACCACATCTGCTCCCAGTAGAACTCAGGCTGGCCGAGATGCTGCCAGCTGCAGTAAACTGGGACACAGAAGTGGGGGATGCTGCATGAAGGTGAGGCTAGCTCTCCTACCTCTTTGTCCCCAGGGCAGCACCCAAGAGATCGGCTTAGCGAAAATCCAGTGCTCTGCAGCTTGCTCTCCTGGCCAGCACCTTGTCAGGCCCATGGCCAAGCTGAACATAGGAGGCAAGCCTAGGAATGGTTTTGGGGTGACCTCTGTCTTACTCTTTGGTTCAGGTCCTAGCATGCAATCAAGGCACAAAGTAGGGATGGGATAAAAGGACCCTAAATGTAGATAGACACTGCCTATCACAGAATTAGGCTTGATTTGATTACTTAACTCTGGTAAAGCAGGCCACACCCTGTCCTGCAAAAAGGTCCCACTTAACTCCTGATCTGATAAAGTCCTTTTTCCTTTTTTTGCTCTGGTCAGTTTTAATTTTTTTGTTTAAGTCTGTTCCATCTAGGCTCAAGGATTTATGGCAGATACCCATTGTGCCTATGTGTTGACTCTAGACCCTCTGGGCCCCTCACAGCTCTGCGCACTCCAGGCCTTCTCCACTTCTCTCCCCTCCCCCTCCCTTGCGCCGTGATTTCTTCGACCCCCGGTCAGCATGAAGCAGTTTCAGAAGAATCTTCGTCTCCTTTCCTTATATATAGAGAAGTGGGGAAATATAATGGGGTGCAGAGCACCCCAGAAGTTCTCTGGGACGCATCAAGGAAACTTCTCCTTGAGAAACTCATCCAGAGGACAGAAACGCCTAGAGAGATAAGCTGAACCAAATTGGAATGAGCTAGCTGTGGATTCCTACCCTTCATTCTGGTCTCCCTTACCCTGGGGAGATAAATTTGGGTGTGGCTTTGGCCTTTGTGTTCTGAAGAGGGATCCATAGCCACCCCTCACCCAATTCCTCTAGTCACTACCAGTGGGGGATGGTCCTCCACTCCTCACCCAATTCCTCTAGTCACTACCAGTGGGGGATGGTCCTCCACTCCTCACCCAATTCCCCCAGCTACCACCAGTGGGGGATGATCCTCTCTCACTAAAGGAACTTTTCATGGGCAGATGGTCCACCCCCATTAGTCCTCTATAAAAGTACCTTCCATTCTCCTGTTCGAGGAGATTTGGTACCTCTGCGCCATGTGTTTTGTGCCTGTCTCCCCATGAGAAGTCCAAGGATTTCTTTCATGGTTTCCCTCCCCCCACCGTTCCCTTCCCTTGCCTCCTAAATAAATTACCACCTTATTCTAAAAAAAAAAAGAAAACAAAAGAAACTCAAATTTGCTTTTCATCATGAGTGCCTGAAAGTCCCCTTTTTCACTGAAGTCCCATGTTTCCCCTGAAAGATTATATTCAGTTTTGCTGGGTTGGTCACTTTTGGTTGTATTCCCAGTTCTTTTGCCCTCTGGAATATCATATTCCATGCCCTCTGGTCCTTTAATGTAGAAGCTGCTAGATCTTGTGTTATACTGACTGTAGTTCCACAGTATTTGAATTTCTCTTTTCTAGCTGCTTGCAATATTTTCTCCTTGACCTGAGATCTCTGGAATTTGGCTATAATATTCCTGGAAGTTTTCATTTAGGGATCTCTTTCAGGAGGACATGATCAGATTCTTTCAATTTCTATCTTTACCTTCTGCTTCTAGAATATCAGGGCAATTTTCCATATCAATTTCTTGGAAGATGATGTCTGAGCTCTTTTTTTGATCATGGTTTTCAGGTAGTCCAATGATTTTCAAATGATCTCTTCTGGATCTATTTTTCAGGTCAGCTGTTTTTTCCAAGGATATATTTCATATTGCCCTGTATTTTTATTCCTTTGTATTCGTTCTATTGTGTCTTGATTTTTCATAAAGTTATTATCTTCTATTTGCTCTGTTCTAATTCTTAAGACTTAATTCTTAATTCTGATTTTTTTCAGAGAGTTTATGTATCTCCTTTTCCATTTGACCAATTTGGTGTTTCAAGCTGTTGACTTTTTTTACATGACCCTCCTGCATCACTCTCATTTCTCTTTCCATTTTTTCCTCTACCTATCTAATTTTTCCCTCTAATTCTCTTACTTTATCTTCAAAGTCCTTTTTGAGTGCTTCCATGGCCTGAGACCAATTCATGTTTTTCTTGGAATTTATGGACATAGGAGCTTTGACTTTGTTATTATATTCTTCTGGGGGCATACTTTGATCTACCTTGCCCCCAAAGAAGCTTTTGATGGTCTGCTGCTTTCTCTGCCTGCTCATCTTGACCACCTATTTCTTGACTTTAAACTCCTTAACATATAGCACTGCTTCCAAGATGCACTGACCCAAGCTACAGGATGCCCCAGGGGGTAAAATTAGGCTTATTCTCAGTCCACCTGGCCTGTAAGTAACCACAGCCTGATTTCTCTTTAACCTGGAAACAGAAGTCTGATTGAAATATGATTCTCTATGGTGGGAAGCTTGGTGTGCTTGTGCCATTCCCCCACTGGTCCGCTGCTGCTTGAGTCTGCTTACTGGTTCAGAATATGGGCTCTCTGCCTTAGCTCCAGCAGAGAATGCAGCTATTTCCCCCCCGGGCAATGACTGGACCCCCTCACTGGTTCATGAGGCAAGTTTTAGCATAAGTCACTGAAGATTCTGAGGCTCAGGAGATGTGGCCTGCATGGGGCTGGATCTGCGCTGCATGCTGAGATCCTCTTTCACCCAGAACAGCAGATGATCCCAGTCACCTAATTAAGCTATCTTTGGCTAGAAGATAGTCTCACTCTGTTCTTTTGTCAGTTGTGCTGCTACAGGATTTATCTTATGGCATTATTTTTGGAGGTATGTGGATGTATTTGTTAGGAGTGTGGCAGAGTCACGGCCTTTCATCCTCCATCTTGGCTCTGCCCTATAATTATTATTTTTACTCAATAAAAATTAAAAGTAGAAAAAATAAAATTTACTATGAAGAAAGAGTGGGAATAAACATAATTTTTACTCAATAGAAGGTAAAGATCCACTCATTCTAGCATTATAAATCTACTTATAGGCCTGGGTCACACTCTCCCACCAATGCACATAATTTTTATCAGGGGGAGGAGGAACGGGAAAACACAGAAACATATCAGGAAAAAGAAAACATGACCAGAGAAATCTAGGTTCCCAAGGCAAATTTACTTCAGGTTATGATATCCTTGGTACCTTCAGGAACAATATCAACCACAGAAGTCACTTCTCTGTTCTTTTTCCCTTTCTGATTCTCACTGTTCTGCTGCTGGGTAAAGGTCTCTTTGTTCAGTCATCCATAACAGTGTTATTCTTTCTCAGAGACCAAAAAAGCTCCCTTAAGTTGGAGTACTTATAATTCTGATAAGCTCCTCAGATCTGCAAATAGGAGTAAATTCTGCTTTATTTAATAAGCTCCAATATTCTTCTTCCAAAGCTTAGCTCAGAGAAAAAGAGAGTTTATTCCTGTCTTTTCCCTTCTGTTTATTCCTCTTAAAGCAAATGAGGAAATAGATGGCAATATAGGTATCCCTGAGAGATTACTACTCTCTAAGATTTTATATGGCAATGGAGAGTAGTAGGTTTAATGTCACTTCTCATATCATCAGGATTTAGCTCTCTTCCAGATATCTTCTAGAAATTACTCCATAATTTCTCTAGCTAGTAAGCTAATAAATACTTATTTTCCTATTAGCAAATCCCTAGCAAAGTCACTGAAAAGTTGGCTGTCTTACACATAAGGCTTCTATCTCTTATCTTTCTGTTTTCTTGTGACTAAGGTCAGCTTACTCCCCTATTTCTATCTTCTATCTTTTTTTGTACATTCTTCTCCTTTAGAAATCTCATAATATTCTAATGTCTCAAATTGGAGATCCATAATGACCATGGCTAATCTTTGTCTTCTGAGGTAAAACTTATAAAATATATTTTTATATTAATAGTAATTTATTTTCCCCAATTATACATTAAAACTATTTAAAAATATTTTTAAAAGTTTGATTTCCAAATTCTATTTTCCCTTCTACCCTCCCTGAGATAGTAGGCAATCCAATGTAAGTGATCTATGTGCAATTACATAAAATATTACCATATTATTAATTTTCTACAAGAGACAAAGAAAAAATGTGAAAAATAGTATGTATCAGTTGGTATTCAAATAACATCACTTTAGCAACAATACTATCCATACACAAAGACAATATTATTTTGCACTATCTTCCTGGAGAATATTTTTTTTTGGTATTTTACCCATAATAGGATTTTGACTTTCAAAACCTGGGAGTTATATAAATACTGTATTTTTAAAGGAGATAACTTGGTTCCATTTTCAACAAGTAAGGTGCTGGTAATGTCAGGACTTGACTGGATAAGGACATTATCTTCCCATCTCAGATTCCCTGAAGCTCCATTGCATATCCACTAGAGTAAGCATTAGTGGGGTAAGATTCCATTCCCTTTTGGACATGCCATGTGATTGTGTGTGGAACCAAGACAGCATAAAGAACTCAAAGGAAAAACAGGCAGTTCTGAGACTCTATTACCATAACAACATGTGCTAAAATTATTTGCTTTTACATTCCAGGATACCAACTCTCAGAGTTCTATTGCATCCTCAGTCATGTGGGCTAAGGTCATAATCTGGGTTGGTCCCCTATGAGAAACCAGTTTGCGCTTAAACTGGGTCACTCCCCTCAATGCAGGAGGAAGGAAAAAATTCAGGGACATAGATGATAGTTTTCATGTGTTTGGTTACCAAACCACTACTTTGTCACTTTCAATACTACTGGATGCATTTTTTATCATTTGAAAAATTGCTTTAAAACTCACCTGTAAATAGCCCACACCAATGTTTTAATGAGATTGAGTACTTTACCATTTCTAATGAATTAGATGGCCATAAAGAAATGTTTCATTTTTCTACTTTAGCTGTCAGAATCACTGTCTTATGAAGCAACATGATGGAAAGAACCATTAGCCAGTATTGAAAAGACCTGTTGTGAATTCCTTTCCTGCCTTGAATCATAATTTGGTTTGGGACCAATAAAGCTGTGCTCTAGGGTGAAAAACTTTAAGGGACAGCACCATTTTGTTGTATGCTTTCCCCAGTTTGTCTCATTTCCAGTAATGATAGCAACACATATAGTAGGTTGCTCTGCCTAGTCTTGCTTTCTCTTCAGAAGCTTAGGAGTACCTCTCTCTGCTTTATGACTATATCCCAGATGAGCTTTATCTGGCTACCATTTGTACCTGGTACAAAAATTGCTACTTATCCCAGGTTCTGACTGCTTTAATTCACAACATATCTTGGAAATTACATTTAACTTCTGGGTTTCAGTTTACAAAATATAGATGATGGACAATGTGATCCCTTAAGATCTCTCTCCAGCCTTAACATTATATGAATATTGTATTTAAATTTACCTAATAAAAATATGTATGTGTACAGTCTGATGTCAAAAAGCCTTTTAAAATATTTGTAAGGCTATATAGTATAACATATTAAAATACATATATTACCCCATGCATATACATTTTTCACTCAGAGACAAAGTCATGATTATTCAAGAGATTTAAAATAACATGTCACCAATTTATTATTGCTACTTATAAAGTCTTTAGAAGGGGGCCTTGAACATTATGTTAGCATTGATGTGTCAATCTTTTAGTTGAAGGATGGCAGTCTGAATCCCAGAACAGCCTTAATTAACAGAAAATAATTAGCATCATTTCCCCAGCAGTGAATATGAGATTTTTTTTTCCAACAGAATCCATTGATTGATAATTAAGGAGGAGTTGGTTGTAATAAAACTCCCAGTATTGCAATTTCTAATTGGCCGTTAAGGACATTTTTACAGTTACAGTTACTTTGTTCCAGGCGTTTTCTGCCTTTTGAAGAGTTTTAATAAGGAAACTGTTCTCTCCAAAGCAAAGGCACTACAGAAAATAAAGGAGCCTAATATATGGACACATTTATATGTGCATTAGCTTTTAGGACTGGGTGTCAGTTGATGCTTTTTGGTGGTGTGTCTTTTTTAATGTTGTGTGGACCATTGTCTCTCCTCAGCAGGGATAGGTTGGTTTATTCACTAAAAAGGAATTAGCCTGGAGGAACCTTTTCTGAAATTGTATAGTCTCCTCTACATTCAACAGCACTTTTTTGTTGAAGGAGATCCTTCCTGGAAGGTTTCTATCAAGACTTCCTTTTTTATTATCTCTCTTTATTTAAACCAATCTTGATTAGCTCTACAATCTATACAAATTACTCCCCCATCCCTGCTCTCCAAAGAGAAAAAAAAAAGCCCACATGCCTTCTCTTCTTACAAATACAGTTTAACAAAATAATCTTGAAACACATGTACATAAAAAGAATAATAATTCAAATCATTTTGGGTTACTTTTTTACACGTGTCATTTTGTTTTCCCCGAAGAATGTAAATTCTTTGAGGTCAGAGAATTACTTTTATTTTTGTCTTTGCATTTCCAATGCCTAGCACAGTGTCTAACACATAGTATGTATTTTAGAATGTTTTCAAATGATTGAGAGCTTTGCAGTTTGCACAATGCTTTACACATATAAATGAATGCATAACTTATATAAAACCTAAAATAAACACTATACATATCATTACTCACTTCTTACAAATGAGGAAGCTGAGGGGTGAAAGAAGTTAAGTAACTTTCCCAGAATCATGCAATTAATAAGTGTCTGAGGCTGAATGTCTGAACCAAGCTTTTACTGATTCCAAGTCCAGTGTTCTATTCTGTGTCTCATATAATCCCATTCACATATCTCTTAAGTCCATAACTTCTTGGTCTATAGTCTTATTTGGTTAATTATGAAGGCACAGCTTCATTCTAGTTCTGTCCTTCACATTTGCCAACCAGTGTAATTGGAAGTGAATTGGATTTTGAGTGAGTTGACATGATATTGAGTCCTGGCACTACTAGTCATATGACCATGTATAAACCACTCCAACTCTCTAATGAAGTCTTCTCTTCAGTAAAGTGAAGAGACTGGATTAGATGACTTTTTAAGGTCCTTTCCAGAATGGTCCTAAGTAACAGTATTTCTTAATTTGCCTATTAGAAACAATTCTTCCATTTCTCACCAAGATTTGTATGTATGTGCAGTTATGTGTATATATATACATATATATATATATGTACACACATATAAATTATACATACACATAGACATACATGTGTATATCTAATATATGTGTTGAGATAGAAAAAATACTGAAATGTCTAGAAAATGAAGCCTCATTCAAGCTATGGTTCCATAGCATTTGTACAACAGATAGCAAGAGTTGCTTGTGTGAGCTAATAAGTGTATATTGAAGGCAAAAACACAAAGTGCATACTGGACATGGGTTATTTTATTGATTTCAGAAAACATAATAATACCTATTCTGGAGGCAGTAGCTCCAAAGAAAGAAGAAAATTTGTGCTTTTGATGCTTTATTTGAAGACATCCATCACTAAATTACCATGTAAAGTCTAACATCTTTAGTATTCGAAGAAAAATAGCAGACCAGGAATTTAAAAATATGTATTAAAGAAAGATATTAAATATTGTTAAATGATAATTATTTTCTATGCATTTTATGTAAATCATAACGTTTTTTTATAATTACAAACCTTTGATAAAGTCTGAATGCATATGAATTGAAACTATTATATACAATAAGTTGAATGAGGCTCCAGCTTAATGTTTTATTTATGGGGTTTGGGGAAAGAAAATATTAATTCCAATATAAGGCAAATACTTTGTGTCGAACTATGTCATTTTATGCATGGCATCACCTCTTTGGGGCTCAGTTCTCTAATTTATAAAATGAAGAGCTTGGGCTAGATGCCTTCTAAGATCCCTTTCAGTTTTCACATTGCATGAGTCAAAAAACCCTTTAAAATTCACGTTTTTAAAAAATGTAAACAATTCAACCCAACTTGGGAAATCGTAATGTGAGTACTGCTTGAGAATGAGAATTCAAGGTGATTGCCTTACATATAAATATTTGTCAAGCTGAATTTGTTGAATTACTATAGAAACTCATTGATGAAAATGATGAAGAAAACAATTTCATTTGATTTTAAATTTCCTTGGTTCTAATAGCATTATATTTGGATTTCTCCACTAAAGTCCTAATCAGATAGTTCACTTAGTGTAAAGATGATATACTTTGCAAACCTCAGATTATAAAAATGTTAGTTATTATTACTATTAGTAGTAGTAATATAGGTGGTGGTGGTGGTGATGATGATGATGACGACGACGACTGTGCCATCAGAAGACAAACTCTGTCTAGTCTTACTGTACTATACCAAAATGGAGAAGGGTTAAATATCATAAAATCATAAGATTGAAAACTTAGATTTGGAAGGGACCTCAGAGCCCATCTGTTCCAATCCTCATATTTTACAGATGAGGAAACTGAGGCTTAGAGAGGGTGTGTGATTTGCCCAAGGTCACACAGTGAATATGTAACTGAGGTAGAATTTGAAACAAGCCCACAGCTGATGCACTCTCCACTGTAGCATTTTGTGAGTCTCATGCCTGTTATCTGAGGTAAAGCAGAGCTGTTTGTAGAAGTAAATGAGTAGGTTGGCACCAGGATGGTTAATTTTTCCATTTAATTTAGCTTACATGAAAAGCAGCTATTAATTGCTCAAAGTTTGTGATCTTCAGCACTGGTGGGGGTCTGATGAACCCATGGCTTCTTGCAATGCTGAAATATGTTTGCATCACAAAGGGAGTTGTAAAAACTATGGGGATCAAGATGGGCATTTTATAATGGTTGAGTACTTTTTATTTGTAACACCTGGATTCAATAGGGAATTGCTTATATGGCTTGTCCACTGCCTTATGAATACAGAATGAAATGTCTTTTCCCCCATACCCCCAAAAGGTGTAATTATATAACAACTAAGTGTAAGTATATAACTCCAAATATGCCACCTTCATTTATTTATTTTGTATTTTTTAATTTTTTGTGGGGCAATGGGGGTTAAGTGACCTGCCCAGGGTCACACAGCTACTAAGTGTCAAGTGTCTGAGGCTGGATTTGAACTCAGGTACTCCTGAATCCAAGGCCGGTGCTCCATCCACCGCACCACCTAGCTGCCCCCTGCCACCTTCATTTAAAAAAAAAACATCACACATCAGCTTAGCTCACTCTATTTTTGTTTTCTTTTGTTTTGTTTTCTTTAAAGTCTTCAATTTACTGATGAGGAGACAAATGTGACGTCCACTTGTCTCCCATTTAGTCCTAATTTTACTGCTCCTAACTCTGAGGCTTTCAGAAGTTAAAGAATTTAGCTTAGTAAATAAACACATTTCAGAATACTTACTTTTTTTCTCTGCTAAACAACAAGGTAGTCTGCTCCCCTGGCCTCCCACTTTTGTCCTTTATTCTTTGGAATCATTGACAGTGTCTGCAATCTTAAAGGTTTAAGATCATGTAATCATTATGTGCTTGGATATGTGCATTCACACAACCTTCATCCAGTAGCTCATACACGTACCTTGAGTATGAACAAAGGAGCCAGTCTACTGTAAGAGTTCCAAACAGTGCTGCTGGCAAGAAGATTCTCAAATAACTGAGATTCCCATGGGAAAAGAAATAGCCTGGCATATAGAGTTCTCCATAGCTATTCTTTTCTTCTCTTTCTGTTTGTTTGTTTGCATGGTTTTTGATGTCCACCTGAAAGCATGAATCCCAAACATGTTAAATCCATTAGAAGAAATTATTATTTTTCTCTCACAGCAATAGAAAAAGGAATAGCTCTCTTTTCCGTGATGCCATCAAACATCAGTCAGAGCATTTGGTGCAATCAATCTATTACAAACCAATTTTATAGCTATATAATGAGATCTAATTGCTGCTTTATTAGTCTGGCTAATATTAAATGTGTCAGTAATTGCTTTGCATTCAAGTTGGTTTTCCAATTTAAATTGTTTTCAATACATTATCATTAACTTATATACTTATTTTATTTAATAGATTTTTTTTCCCTTTGTCTTCATGTTTAGGGATTTTGTATTGCCAGCAAATTCACTAGCAGGCAGATGTGAAGATGTGCAAGGGATTTCGCAATGACTTTATTTCTAGGGGGTTAGATAAAGCTTTGGAGGAATATAAATTCAGGTAAAATTTTTGCATGTTTTGAATTTTTTATTCAACTGTAATTCTAGAACTAAGAAATGGATTAGATAACCAATTAGATTAAGTTCTAAATTCCCATCAATAATAATAATAATAATAATAATAATAATAAATGATGCACTTGAATTTCAGTTATTTTGCACATTTTGATTGCCATCTGATCTTTGGATCAAATTAGCATTCAGGTATCTAATTCATTCTTTGGTGCTTAACAATTATGAGAGTCAAAAATTCATTTCACTAGAATTGATCCTGATACACAGAAAACTCCAAACCAGGTAGTGTGACCAACTTGCTCTAAGAAGGTTAGTCTTGGCAGCAGTCTTGGTACAATGCAATCATATCTAAATGGTCAGATTAACTATGTAGAACCAGGAACTTGCCATTCTCTGGGAAACAGAAGATGTCAGTTTCTCCAATCTAGATGGAAAGGCTCTTAAAATAAAACTAATTCTATGGAAATGTTCTTAAAGTAAAACAAATTCTATAATTTAACAGATGGCTATTTCAGTTCTACTTTAACCAAGTTAATTAATTTAACTAATTTAGCCTTTCAAATATATCTGCTTAATAAACATTTTCAAAAAAGGTGATGTATTCTGACCAAATTAGCTATTTCCCTAAGAGTGTGAAAATACCTGAAGATTGATTGGTATTTGGCTTTGACAAACAAAATGATGACCAACACAATATTCAATGAAGCAAAGTGTTGAACATCTTCTAATTTATATTTCCATGATATTCAGTTCTTGGATAGAGATTAGAAAGATAAATGTGATTGTAGGGAGTCAGAGGTACACAAGACTAATCCAAAACTCCTGTTGAGCACCAGCCTCCCTCTTATATTTATTACTGATGAATAGAATTTGCAGCAGAAAGAAAGTAGATAATGTTATGCTTTTAGTTTTCTGGAATGATGGAAAGTCCTCTAATTGAAGCTGTGGAATCCAAGACTAATGCAAAAAAAAACCCTTTATGTGTTAGTTTTTCTGGGCAAAACTTTATCTTTTTTTATCTGAGTATTATATTGGATGTATTATATAATATGCTAGAGATTGTAGGACTAGAATTATTGAACTGAGAATCTCTTACTTGGGAAACTCAGTTCATTCCCTTTATGCACAGATATTAAATTCCATGTCACCATTACTTCCTTTCACTCAAAATTGTGGTGAAGTAAATAAATATGAACTATTTACATTATCATTATTTCTCCATTTTTCTTCCTCCATTTTTTCCTGAGACATTACCACTGAAAAGGACATGGAAATAAATAACAAAGACTAAAACTTAAAACCAATCATCTAAGTTAATTAAATTCAGCCAGCCTCAATTACATCATCTGCTGAAGATCTAACTTATCTAACTCTGCCATCAGAGCAAATCATGAGAAATAAAGCTTAGTTTTCAAGACTTTGTGTTGCTACAATTCAGGGTTTCCAAAGCAGGCACTTTAGGGTCATTCTTCTTTCCCTTTCCTCCTTCTACTAGTCCAATCTCTTCATTTTAATGACTGCGATGCTGGTAAGCATTTTTTTATTTCTGAGAGATCCTTTCTATACTACAAGTGTTATATGATAAATGATTTTTTAACACAGAGATGTTTCTTTGAGCTGAACGGATTTTGTCATATATATATATGTATATGTATATGTATATGTATATGTATATGTATGTATGTATATGTATATGCATACATATGCACACACGTGTATTTGGGTATACATATATAATAAATTGTACACTAATTCCATATTCCACTTATAGGACAACATGTGCCAGAATTATTAATATTTTATTACTGATTGTTTGTTAAACACCAATGAAGGTAAGTTTTTGAGAGACTTATAAATTGTATGTGCCTTGGAAAATCACCTGCACCAGCACTGAAAATTTTAATCAGCCCATACTGCCATTATTTAGCTATATAGGTTAGGGATGAGGCTTTCACTGCTCTGTTGGCATCAAGGTGATTCACAGTGAACTGGGCTGGCAGTATTATTTTTTTCATTCCCCAACTTTTTTCTCCATGCTTAAATAGAAATATCCATTGCTTGCTTGAAATAACAAATTATACTGCTTCTTATGAATAGACCTAACTACTGGTCAGGTTATATGTTAGTTCAAAAAGACACTGTTATATGAAGAAAAGCAATTTATTTTGTCCTATTGTGCCTCAGTTTCTCCATTTATTTAATGGATGTTATGCTGTTTGCCCTTTTTTTTTTTTGCTTTACTGAGTAATTCTCTCTCTCTGAAGGAGGAGCTGTAGGCAAAGATATTTATGGACCTCTTAGGTATTCTAATCTTTGAGAAAGGAGAGAAACTCTATCTATCTCTCCAAGACTCCAATTTGAGAGCATTTTGTTTTATTTGACACTTCCACAACCAAGGCATAGGCATTTGCTTCATGTCATTTTTTTCACTTATGCAGGGAGAGGTCATACTATATGATGATAAACAATTATTTAGTCAAGACATATGCCAGTGCCTAGAGCCACACATGATAAACCCAGATTCATAATGGGTCTCTATATGGGAGAATAGAATATAACCAAAGGAATTCACCAGATATTTTGCATGGTCTTATGAGCACTGGAGTCAGCATTTAAGATGTTCCTACCACTTGTTCAGCTCATGTAAATAGGCTTGGGTCAATCTAACCCAATGTGATCATGGTACTAGTCAGACTAGGATATTTGTTATTCCCTGTATTTTCTCCCATTTGTGCTTTTTCATATTGTTCTATGTCTGGAATGTCTATGTCTGGAATGTCATTTTACATCCTCATGATCTCTGTTGAATTTCTACCCATCTTTTAAATCCCACCTCAATGTCACCTCTACTATGAAACTTTCCTTTCTCTAATTTTCCCCCAACCTTGGACTCCTTTGGCACTTTACCCTAACTTATTTTATGTACTTGTCATATATGATTTCATATTGATATCATCGAGTATTCCTATTAGGCTCCAAGATATGTTCTGGAAAAGGGCACATCTTTTCAGTTTAATTCAACAAATATTTACTTAGTATTTGTTTAATGCAAGGTGCTGTGTGAAGTATTTGGGGCACATAGATAATGATATACTTTGGGTGGGGGGAGGTTAGAGACAATTGGGATTAGGTAACTTGCCCAAGGGGACATAACTAATAAATATATAAAAAAGGTTTTAAACTCAGATCGTTCTGACTCCAAAGCCAGTCTTTATCTACTACATCACCTATGTCCCAATAATAGATTCATTTTCTGATGCAAAGTTCTTAGTTTTGTTTTTGTTTTTGTTTTCCTGGGAAAGAGAGAAGGGGGTGAGACAAGTACATAGATAAGTATATAAAAGGTGGAGTGTGACAGGATCGAGAGAGAGAGAGAGAGAGAGAGAGAGAGAGAGAGAGAGAGAGAGAGAGAGAAAATTGGAGAAGAAGGAAAATCAAGGAATGCTTCATGGAGGAGGTGGTACCTGACCTGAACTTTGAAGAGATGAAATATGAAATACAGATGTTAAGAGGAAGGCATCACAATATGGACAGTGGCCTAAGAAAATGCACACAGGGATTGACTAGAAGAGCATTTTAGTTGCAATATAGAGCAGGTAAAGTTTAGGACTGTGAAATAAGGTGGGATCAGAGGATTGATCATAGATTTTGAACTGTGAGTCCCTAAACTAAAGTTCATCTTATTCATTGCCTTCATTGTATAGAAGAGGATACAAAGGGCCAGAGAAGTGGAGAAACTAGACTCTGAATCTAGAGTTCTGCGTCACACTGGCTCAAATCAGATTGTTGAGGAATTTAGATTATAAGGTACAAAGTTTTAACCCAAAGGTAATAGGGAACCATTGAAGATTTTGGAGTAATAGACATAACATCGTCACATCTTGGTTGGGAAAATCATTTTGGGAGCTATACAAAGGCTGGATCTACACTGCTGGCAGGAAGAACATTGATGAGGCTATTACAAGTAATCTTAGGTGTGAGATCAGGAGAACCTGACTTAAGATAATGATAACATGAATAGAAAAGCAGTATGGATGTGACACATGTTGTGGAAGCAAAATCAACAAGTCTTAGCACTGATTAGATATGGGAGGGTAAGAGGATAAGGGACAGGGAAGAATCAAAGATCAAGAACCTGGATGCATGGTATAATAGTTTTACTATGAATTAAGAATTGGAGAATAGAGGGAAGGAGCAGGTTTAGAATTCAGCTTGTGACATATTGAGTTTGGGAAGCTGGTAAAATAGCTCAGTGAAAACGAAGGAGGTACTTGGTGATTCAAGCATGGAGTTAAGGAAAGAAATTGGGGCTTGGAAGTTAGTGGCATAAAGCCAGTAATTGAACCCATGGGAATACTTAAGAGGAAAAGAACAGAAAGGCAGAAAGAAGAGTGCCTACGTCAGAGCCTTTTGAGATTTTCATGATAGCAGATCAATAAACCAAGGAAGAACTTCAAGAATAAATCCATTTAAAATGTACACTTCTACCAGAGCCTAACATCTGGTTCTGCATGTCAGTGATTAATAAGTGTATTTTTATTTAGTTGAATTTCTCTCAGGTCAATTTGTAATTTTATTGGAAAGCTCCTGATTAATTCCTAGCCAGGTTCTGAGATGAAAAAAAAAAAGATCTTTCTTGGCTCTTAGTGCATCAGATTTTCTTTTATCTTTAGTCTACTCTCTATCTCCATAGAGATTAATTGGAGGAAAGAGAATAACACAAGGCAAAAAACAATGCTGTTTGGAAACACTTGCCTTGAACGAACCAATTCACCGACATGGCTAGTATGAAGGATCATGGATTTTGAATCATATATTCAGGATGATATGCATGCTTAGAGGTCTGGTGCTCCAACACTTTCATTTTCCTGATTAAGAACTAAGGCTTAGAGATGTTTCATGACTTGCCCATGTTAAGGGCTAAAATTCTAGCTAAACTGTCTAAAATATCTAATGAGTGGTCGCCAATAAATTATAAGCTTTAGCAAGAGTTAGACTTTTAAGCATTTATTAAGGAGAATAAGAATTTGGTAAAGAGAGAGAGAAAGGCCTAGATTCCTATCTATTAAAGGGAGAGCACATTTCTAGCTCCCTTCTCCGCCAGAGTCCAGAGGAAAAAAGGCCTGAGACTCCGCGCCAGTCTCTTCCTTCCTCCTCCCACTAGTCCGCGTCACTTCCTGATACCAAAGACAAGACTCCTGGTCTTGCCCTCAAAGACCTTCGCTTCATGGGCAGAACTCTTCTACAGTTAGTATCCAGCAGGTGGCGTTATTCCAATCGTTACACCCAAGAATGTATAGATGGTAAATGGAGGCGGGATTTGGACCCAATATTGTGAATCAGAATTCCGTAATTTTTCCACAGCACCACACTGGCTGACTCAACTAGTAGGGACTTTAGTGGTCATGTAGTCCAACCCTCTAATTTCACAGGTGAGAAAACAGGCCAATAGGGATTAAATGACATGCGCAGGGTCACAAAAGTAGTAAATAAAGCTGTGGTGTGAATTCAGCTTGCTCCACATATAATACATTGGTAAGAAGGGTGGTGAATAACACAGGCTATAGTATGATTTTTTCCTACCTATGAATGAAGAAAAAAATATCAGTTGCTAGAAAACACTAGCAGTACTTCAGTTTTTTGTTTTGTTTTGTTTTTATTTGTTGTAGTTTCCGCCCCCCCCCCCACCTCAAACTGAAGGAATAGAATTCTCAAAGCTGTAGTGAGGATACTAGCCTTGGTACTGATAGAAGTAGCCAAGTTTCAGAATGTGCTGCTGCTGGCCGTGGTGCTGACTGGGCTTTGCCCCACTGGTTGTAATACTTCTGAATCACAGGTAAAATGAACTGATTCTACTCCCACCCCCATGATACCATCAAGAAAGCAACTATTGTTATTGAGATCTTTGAAGATGAAGTAGTAGATCTGCTACTCTGGTACATAGAGGAGGAAGGTGTAGCCTGAAATTGAACATGGCCACCTTACCCTTTTATTTTATTATTATTATTACTTTTTGTTTTTTGGTGAGGCAATTGGGGTTAAGTGACTTGCCCAGGGTCACACAGCTAGTAAGTGTCAAGTGTCTGAGTCCAGATTTGAACTCAGGTCCTTCTGAATCCAGGGCCGATGCTCTATCCACTGCACCACCTATCTCCCCCTCCCCCCCCACACACACGCACTATAATTCTGTGCGGAGTGATTGGAAAACAAATATATGATTATGCACCCCACCTTCAGCATTTCTCACCTTCGAAATTGATGTGGTGCTTTGGTGTCAATTGATAATCATATTTTCTGGAATGGGTGATCAGGAAATTTGTACCTATTGTGGAATGTTGTAGAGTTCAATCTTGTTTAGGTACCAGTTGAACTAGTAGGCCTCTGAAGTCACTTTCAATTCTGACACTAGGACTCTAATTCACATTCTTAATCCCTCAAATCTGAATCATTGCTATAGTGCCCTAACTCATCTTTCTGTTAACCCTTTACCTCTTCCAATCATTTAGCCCACTGTCTTCATCATGTTACTCTTCCTTTCAAAAAGCTCCCATGACTCCTAGATACCCATAGCAGAATGTCTAAACTCTTCAACCTAGCTTTCTAGGTCCTCCAAAGTCTAGTCCCTTGACTACCTTTCCAAACATATCTCTCACTGTCCCGCTGCCTTGCCCAACCCTCCAGAGAATTCTCTGTTCCAGCAGGGATGACTTGTTCACTCTGTCCTGAAGCAGACTTTTTCATTCTCATCCCACATTAATGTTTACACTAGGCTCCCCACCTGGAATGATTTCTGTTCTCTCTGTAGTTGGGAACAACAACAATAAAATAATAATGCAATAAAATTTAAAACTTTTATATAGCACTTAAGCTTTTCTGAAGTGCTTTAGAAATGTTATCTCTATCCTGGGGGGAAGATGTTGTTATTATTATCCCACTGTGATGTTGTTATTCTTATCCTATAAGTGACTTGCCCAGGATAACATAGTTCATAAATGTTTGAGGTTGGATTTGAATTTACTACTCCCAACACTCTATACACAGAACCTGAATTCACACAGGACTTCATATTATTGTCATATTGTAATAAGCTAAATAATTTCATCCTTTTCACCAACTAGTAATAGATTACTCAAGAGGCAATGTTTTATTTTATTCACACAACATAGTGGATGGATAACCTTACTTTAACATAAAAGTCAAATCTCTTTTCTATTTTTTATCTTCCTCTAACCATCCCAGACAAACACACTTACTCTCTAAATGTATATACAAGGTTTGTCTTAGTTCTCACATGACACTTGGGATATATTGCTTTGTAGAGTTGTCTTTTCATTGGTATATTCCTTGTCTAACACTATTGTAAGTTCCTTGAGGGTAGGAAACAAGGCTTACATATCTTTTTATCCCCACCCCCAACTCATAACACAATGCCTTGCACATAGTAGATGCTCAGTTTGTGGATTGATTGATTTTGCTGATTGATGGAAGGTCCCACTCAACCTTAATGTTGCTCTGGGTAAAATAGTTTTTTTCTAATTTTCCCAGTGGAATATATAGTTTTAACTTGCATCGGCAGCTTCTCTTTACAATTTGCATGCTTTCTTCTTTCTTTCTTTTTCATCTTTTCACAGCAGTGCATTTTAAAATGCTGTGATCATTTATCTTCTGAATGGAGGGCTCATATTTGCACTTATCTCACATTTCTCCTGTGTACATTCTTTTTTTTTGTTCCAAGCTCTTCCATCTGATTTACTAGATAATTTTCAACATTATAGGCTCATAACATGTTTTTTTTCCCCCTCTGTGTCTTTAAAGAGGATACCAAAAGAAGAGGTCTTTCAGAGAAATTAGACAGACTGGCAATAAATATTATAGACATCATAAAGAACAGGGCAATTCGAGTCCCCAAAGTTCATGTGCTAAATGGTTGTGAAATATCCAGGGGAATCTAATATCTGTGAGAACCAATTTCTTTTGATTGCCTGTTAGTTTTTCAAGGCACAGGGCATGACATCAAATCTAGGGTGAGAGAAGCAAAGCTGTGCACGTGTAGTGATTGGAGAAAAGTACTGGGAGGCCATATTCACTGGTTTTATTCCCTTACCTATCCCAGTGTCATTGAGAGGCATAGGGAATGGCCCCAGGGATCAGCAGAAGGTATCTCTCCCTGATGAAAGCTACCTTCCTTTTCCTGTTTACTTACCTATAAAATGAGGTCTTGTCAAAGAATGCCACTGAATATCTAAGATGACTCTTTGCCTAATGTCCCACTACCCCAAGCTCTATTCTTCATCCTCACCGTCACTTTGCTGCCCTTAATCCCTCAGTTCTTTCCCAGTTCATCACTCTTACTCTCACAGCACTCTAGTCCTTTTCCTATCTTTACTCCTTGGTGAAATACTTCAACTCTTCACTATGTTTTATACTTGAATCCTTTGTCTCTTTGTCATGTTACAAAACACCATATCTTTTCCCACAATCACTTCTTTCACTCTTCTCTGATTAAGAGGTTGTTCTGCTTGTTGTGGAAAACCTGCTATATTCACTATTGGCCCCATCCCCCTGGTCTTCCTCTTCACTGGCAGATTACCCCCTCTATCATTTCCCATTCTGTTTGTCCCATCTTGCTGTCTTTATCTGTCTCTGTCTCTCTTTCTGTCTCTGTCTCTCTGTGTCAGTCTGTCTGTCTGTCTCTGTCTCTTTGTCTCTGTCTCTGTCTGTCTCTCTCCCTCTCTCTCTCTGTCTCTCTTCCATCTCTCTTTGTCTACTGGCTTCTTCCCTGCTTTCTACAAATACACTTGTCTCTTCTATCCTAAAACAACAACAACAACAACAACAGAAATACTCACATTTGATCTATTAACTATAATCTAGCTGTTATCCTATAGCTCTTTCCTTTTGTGATAAACTCCTTGCGACAGCCGTCTTCATTATGTGTCTCCACTTTCTCTTCTCTCACTTCTTAACCATCTGCAATCTGACTTCTGACCTCAACATTCAACTGCAACTATTCATTCCAAAGTTACCAATGATCTCTTAAGTACCAAATCAAATGGCCTTTTCTGAGTCATCATTCTTCTTGAGCTCTCTGCAACCTTTGATACTGTTTATTATTATCTTCTTCTGTATAATCTCTCCTTGCTAGGTTTTCACGATACTTTTTTCTCCTGGTACTCCTAATTATCTGATTGAGCCTCAGGATTATTTGCTGGATTTTAATACATGTCATGCCTAATGATTTTGGGTGATCCAGAGGTTCTATTCTGGCTAGCCATTACTCCCCCCCCCATAATATTTGACTTTATGATCGAATAAGCCATCATAGGTTCAGTTATCATCTCTACTCAGAAGATTCCAAGATCCTTATATCTAGTCCTATTCTCTTTACTGAAATCCAGTCACCCAATACCAATTTTCTTTTGGACATCTTGAACTGTATATCTGGTAGATATATTAACTTAACACATCCAAAAATAAAACTTACCACCCCATCTCCAGCTAAACTTCTATTCTCTTCCAAACTTTCCTGTTATTGTTGAAAGTAACATTATCCTCCATACAACTCAGGCTCAAAATCTTGATGCCATCCTCAATGTCTCACTTGCAATTACCAACACATCAAGTTTATTGCCAAATCTTGTTCTTTCTACATTCCTATATCTCTTATACATAGTCCCCTGCTTTCCACTAATACTCTAGTACATATATTCATAACCTTTCATGTAGACTATCACAATAGCCTTCTAATTGATCTACTTACCTCTCCCTGTTCCAATTTATTCTCAACTCAGCTGCCAAAGTGATTTTCCTAAAGTACAGGTGTGACCCTGTGAGCCTTCTACTCAGTAAACTCCAATGGTTGCCAGTGGCTTCTAAGATCAAATATAAATTCCTCTCCTTGACATTTAAAGCACTCCATATACCCTTCAACCCAGTTGTCCTACCTTCCCAGCCTTCTTATACTTTATTCTCTGCCATGAATTATATCATCCAGCTACACTGTTTTACTTGGTATTAATCTCATCAAACATCCCCTCCCTTTTCCAGGCCATTGCCTGGAATTCTCTACTTCTGTTTTCTGAGCTTTCTTCAGAATTCAGCTCAAATTATCTATTTTATAAGAGGTTTTCCCATTCTCTTCTCCTCTCCTTCCCACTGTCCCCCTTACATCAGTGTCTTTCCTCTGAGTTTCCCTTCCATGTAATCCGTAGAGATAGTGAATGCTTATAGTTATTTATATGTTTTTTTCTGCCATTAGAATGTGAATTTCTTGGGGGAAGAGACACTATTTTTGCCTTTCTTAATATAAAATCCTCTATTTTGTATTCAAAGTCCTTTGTAAACAGCCTACCACTCACATTTCAAGTGTTTTGTCACCTTTGTGACCACTATATTGTCTGTGGTCCATGGGCACTGGCCTCTTTGCTATTCCTTGAATAGTAAACTCTATCTCCCAACTCTGGGCATATTAACTGGCTATTTCCCATGCCTGGAATGTTCTCTCTCCTCAAATTCCATCTGCAGGATTCCCTAGATTCCTTCAACTTCCAGATAAAATCTTGCCTTCTACAGGAAACCTTTTCTGGTCCCCATTAATTCTAGTAATTTCCCTCTCTTAATGATCTCAATTTTGGGGGGGGGGCAAGGCAAGTGGGGTCAAGTGCCTTGCCCATGGTCGCACAGCTAGTAAGTGTTAAGTGTCTTGAGGCTGGATTTGAACTCAGGTCCTCCTGACTCCAGGGCCAGTCCTCTATCCACTGTGCCACCTAGCTGCCCTGATTATCTCAATTTTAACCAGTATATAACTTATTTTTATGTACTTATTTCCTTGTTGTCTCCCCAATTAAAACATGAGATCTTAGAAAGCAGAGACTATATTTTCCTTTTATACCCCAAGAACTTAGCAAAGCTCCTGATACAAAGGAAATAGTTAATAAATATTTATTGACAGACTGATTTTGTATCCCCAGCACTTAGCATAATACCTATAATATAGTGTTTGAGTAATTCTTGTTTTTTACTAAAAGAGTAATCTAAATCTAAATCAATCAGTAGGATATACAAAATAACTTAGAAGTAATCATCAATAAATTCAAGCACGTCTTACTGGAATGAATAAATGAACAAAGACAATACTGCCTGACTAAAATGACCCCACACATAGAAGGTTGAATTGAACTGAATTGTTGAATTGAATGCTTACCTTGTCAGGAGATATTTCAACATTTCCTCACCTCAAACATTTATGGTTTCATCAGCTGGGATATTTATTTCACTAAAAATTGTTTTAACCCTTCTACAATAAAGCTAATACCCTCCTGTCATTACTTTGGCCCAAAAAAAATGACCTTTTTGCCATCTTAATGATAAACTTCTTTGCATTAACTGAGTTGCTGTTCAGGTGAAGATGTATAGTTTTTACTTGGCCCTTATTCAAAACCTTTCTAGCTTCATAGAACTTGACAGAGTTAGCACTTTGGCCTTTTAAGGCCAGGAACTTTCTGTATATCATGTTAAGGCAATGAATGAATCATTGAATAATCATAGTAGCAAATAGCATTTGTATAGTGCTTTAAGGTTTACAAAGCAATTTACTAATATTATCTAATTTTGTCCTCACAACTATCCTGGGTAGTAGCTACAATTATTATACCCATTTTACATATGAGGAAAGTGGGGCTGACTGTGGATAGTTGCTCATCCAAGGTCACATAATTCTTTAGACAAGATTTAAACTCATTTCTTCCAGACTGGGGGTCTAGCATTCCATTCATTATCTATTATTATTGTTGTTCAGTTGTTTCATTGGTGTCCAACTTTTTGTGACCCCATTTGGGGTTTTCTTGGCACAGATGCTGGACTCATTTGCCATTTCCTCCTCTAGCTCATTTTTACAAATGAAAAAAAAATGAGGAAAATAGAGTTGAATGATTTGTCCAGGGACACATGGCTTGTAAGTGTCGCAGGCTGAATTTGAACCCAAGTCTTCCTGACTCCAGGATTAGTTCTCTATTGACTATGACCCCTAGCTATCCACTATATCATCTAGCTGACTCCTAGGTGATCCCCATAAACCAATACTAGGCTAAATCTTTGATCTCATTAGTATGGGAATTCTTTCCAACTGTATAACTCTCAACCTATCCAGAGCTGTCAATCCTTGATACCTTTCTCACCCATATTTTCCTATATGTTCATCACAGGTGGTTCATCTCATATGCTAGAGTCCTTTCTAGCATTTTCTTGACATGAAACCTGTGATGGATGTGGGTTTTCTATATGTAGCAGAAACAATATACTAACCCTTGCTCCCCTGTATATTAGGCTTTTCCTTAAAAGGTAAATATATATATATATATATATATATATATATATATATATATATATATATATATATATGTGTGTGTGTGTGTGTGTGTGTGTGTGTGTGTGTGTGTGTTTATACATACATACATACATATTATGACTTGATTGCCTTAAGGAAGTAAAGGTTTAAGCTATTGATATCACTTGCTGATTTTCTAAGTACAAAATATCCAGGAAGAACTCCAGGTGCTCTGATGATTGGTGGGCACCAGAAAGCAGATAGGGAAAGGAGAAGTCAGTCAATAAGCTTACTGTATGATAGGCACTGTGCTAAGTACTAGGGTTATGAAAAGAGGCAAAAGACAGTCCCTGCCATCAACGAGTTCACAATCTAATGGAGAAGAAAAGAAACAAACAAAAGTGTAGAAACAAATTATACACAGCATAAATAAGAAATATTTAAAAGAGGAAAGGCATCAGAATTAAGAAGGGTTGGAAATGGCTTCCTGTAGAACATGGGATTTTAGTGGGACTTGAAAGAAGTCAAAGACAGAGAAAATAGGCAGAAATGAGGAGGAAGAGTATTCCAGGCATGGAAAACAGAAAATATCTAAAGCTGAGAGGTAAAATGTCTTATTGGTAGAAGAACCAGGCATGGCAGTGTCACTGGATTGAAGAGGATTTGTCCAACAGACTAAGGTACAATAATACTTCAAAGGTTGGGGATGGGAGAACTAGGCTGTAAGGAGTACTAAATGCTAAACAGAGAGAAGATTTTGTATCTGATCCTGTAGGTGATAGGGAACCACTGGAGTTTAGTGAGTAGGAGGAGATGACATGGTCATTCTTTTTTAGGAAAATAACTTTGGTGATTAAATGGAAGATATTTTGGACTAGGGAGAGCCCCATCAGCAGCTATTGCAGTAGTATAACTACAAGATGATGAGATTATGTACCAAAGTGGTGGCAGTATTAGAGGAGAAAAGGAGGTATTTTTGAGAGATGTTGCAAAAGTGAACTCAACAGATTGCATATGGAGGGTGAGAGATAGTGAGGAGCCAAGAATTAGTCCTAGATTGTGAGACTAGAGGACTGGAAGGGTAGTATTGCCATCTGTAATAATAGAGAAAGACTGGAGGAGGAAAGGCTTGGGGAGAAAAATAATGAGTTGTTTTGCATGTATTAAGTTTAAGGTCTCTACTCAACATTCAGTTCAAGATGTCTAAAAGGCAGTTGAAGATGTGAGATTCGAAGTCAGCAGGAAAGAGACAAGAAAGGTAGATTTGAGTATCATCAGCATAGAGATGGTAATGAAAGTTTTGTGTCCCAATCACTACAGATTTTCAAATAGTCACATTTAACATAAATTCAGGATTATGACTACAATCATAAAACTTAATATGAAAAAAGCATTAAGAACTCACATTGCTGTCCATATTATTAAGAATTTCCCTTTTGAAACATACCTAGAAGTTAGACAAAGAAAAGGGAAATTAGACTGTATGAGGTGTGGAAAAAATGTGAGTGTATGTGTGTATGTGGTTTTGTGTGTGTGTGTGTGTGTGTTTGTGTGTGTGTGTGTTTGTGTTTGAGTCTCAGGACACTTGACATTTGGTTAGGCCTAGTTTTAGCTCCAGAGTAAAACCATATTGAGAGAAGTGACCTTCTCACCTTAAAGGTGATGATTGCTTAACCAATCACAGATTTTTAACCTGGGGCCATAGGGTAAGTTGGGAAACAGATTTCAACAACTGTGTCCAGCAACACAATCAGCTCCATTATCTGGCTTATTTTGTGTTATAGGGATTCTTGTTTTAAGTCTAGCTCTTGAAGAATGTGTTTTAATGAGATTTTTTTTTCTTCGTGGTTTTCTCTGTTCTAAGTGTTTTTCAGAGAAAATGTTTACAGGCCAGTCACCTCTTTCCTTAGAAATTTAAGGTCTAGATAGAAAGTGACTATTTTGTAGACTTTACCTTGATGATAAATATGAATGTCTAGTCGATGTGAGCTAAATACAAGTCAGGGTACTCCATAAGCCCAGAGCCTCTTGACTTATTTTCTGTGAATAAAGAGGAAGTAGCTACTGATCACAGAATCTCTGAATTGAAAGGCTACTCAGAACCCAGCTAGTCAAGCCATTGCCTGGACAGGAATCCGCTATAAAAGGTCCCCAGCTAGGGCTCACCCTTGTACAGTACAAGGGATAAGTAACTAATTACCTTTATTTTAAACCATATCTCTGATGCTTAAGAAGATTTTCCTTATATTCAGCCAGTATTTGCCACTCATTGCTCCTAAATCTGCCCTCAGACATCTTGCAGAACAAAGAATTCCTCTTATAAGACAACTCTTCAAATACTTGAAAATAGTTATTATATCTCCTATCCCTTCCCCAAAATCTCATTTGGTTATGGGGCAATAGCAATTGAATTGATTTTCCCTTTGAGGTCAAGAAGACAAAGTGAAACACTTGCAAGGGAGAAACAACTAGGTCTTCACTTTGGTACCAAACAGAAATCTTCACTGAATCCTGGTCTTAGTAGGCATATTGACACCTGAAGTTGTGTTCTCTGATGTGTAACTCCAGAAATTGACTGTTAATTCCAAGCCCTTTGGAAACTTAAAATGTAGAAGTGGTCTAAGAAAAACATTTTTAAAATATCACTAAGTGGTCTATGGATAGATTTTGGGGGTCCAGGAACATGAATGGGTAAACGCCTTTCTTTTCACTACACTCTAACTGAAATTTAGCATTTCCTTCAAATGTAATAAAAAATACATTATTTTATTATTGTTTTATAATTGTTATTTTAAAAAACACATTTGGGGGTCCATAAGCTTCACCAGACTGCCAAAGGGTCCATGAAACACACAAAAATTAAGAATCCCTTTTCTAAGGCCTACCCTGGGACTAGATTAAGAATAATGTTCATACTTTGCTGGAAGTCCAAACCAAAAATCCGTAGGAAGGCCCATTTTCCTTCAGTGGTTAGAAGTGCTCAAGGGCAAGCTAGGCCTGGACTATCGGTCAAATTATGATAATAATAGCAACACTAATAAATATTATTATAATATAGTATAATATGTATATAATGTGATAATAGAATATAATAATAATTAACAATATTATTATCATTAGCATTTCTCTAGGGCTTTATAGTTTACAAAACATATCCCTCGCAAGAATTTTGTGAGGTAGTTAATGAAGATATTGTCTCTGTTTTTATAGAAGAGGAAAGTAAGGCTCAGAAACATTATATGCCTTGCCCAAGACAACAAAGTACCATGAAAAAGCACTGGCTCTGGAGTCCCAAAAGTTGGATTCAAATCCTCCCTCTTATTTTACCTGTGTGTACCTGGAAATGTCAGTTAACATCTTTGGGCCTCAAATCACCTCATCGATAAAATTAGGGGGTTGGACTAATTGGCCTCTATAATCCTATGAGGTAAGTATTTTTATCTTTTGCCTGCTTCAGTTTCCTCAGCTGTAGAATGGAGACAAGGATAGCACCTACCTCCCAGGGTTGTTGCGAGAATGAGATAACATTCATAAAACTCTTAACATTATGTCTGGCATACACTTGGTACCTATTAAATGCCTTTTGTTTGTCTGTTTGTTTATACTACCAAGTTCCAAGTGGTGTTTCCAACCAAGCTCTATAAATATATGATACGTTTCCATATATGGGCATTATATTAATAGTACTGGATAAATTTGAGTACAAAGTTTTGAGGCAGATAACCCAGGAGAAATAGCATGAAGGGAAATGAGGGTTTGATGCCTGCTGCTGATATGATTCAGACTTATATCCCTGAGAAAGTCACTGAATTTCTATGAGACTCAGTTTCTCATCTGTAAAAAGTTGTTAATATTATTTCAATTATTATCCAAATAAAGGGTAAAAAATAAATAGCCTAAAACATGCCATGTTGAATTCCTAATGATATGTCAGAGGGGGAAAAGTTCCAGGCCTGGAATTGAACTAGGCCTCAGCTCGAATCCCATTGCTAACATTTGTAAATTTGTAAACTCATAACTTCTCTTAATCTCAGTTACTTTATCAATAAAGTGGAGACAGCCATAATAATTAGACTTTAGGTGTCATAGGTCTACTGTAAAAAAAAGTACTATGTAAAAATTAAAGCAATTCAGAAATATGAGTAAACCTTAGGGCACTGTAGAAATATGTTATTAGGGGCAGCTAGGTGATGTAGTGAATAAAGCGCTGGCCCTGGATTCAGGAGGACCTAAGTTCAAATGTGGCCTCAGACACTTGATCCTGGGTAAATTAACTTAGCCCTCATTGCCCAGCAAAAATAGAAGAAAAAAAGGAATATTTTATTCAACAATTATTTGTTGATGCCTCTTCATGCAAGGAACTCCAGGGATTCAAAGAATGAGTTGTTGGGTGTATGAATGAAAAAACATGTAAGGGCCTAGAATGCACCAGCTGATGTGCCTAGGAAAGAATACCAAAGTGAGTTTCTGCTTGCCCTCATGCAGCTTACAGCCTTATAACTGCTGAACACACATATAGGCAGGTCCCAATTAATGTGAAATCATGAATTACTGAAGTGGTTGCATTATTTGAATTCACACTGTGAATATATCAACACTGGAACTGGAATATATCAACACTGCCTTTTACATAATTATTACTTTAAATAACGCAAACTTGAATGCATATGACCACGTTAGAGGGTTTATTATTTAAACTAATCAGGACATAGCTGTACAGGAGAGTGAAGACCAGGGAAAGACTTTTGGTCTGAGAAGTCATGGGAATGGTGGGAGAAGGAGGTCAATTATCACGCTATTTCCAGAAACAATAAGGGTATTGATTGTTACTGTTCCCAGCCAAAGAAAACTCCTGGGGTGTGTGTGTGTGTGTGTGTGTGTGTGTGTGTGTGTGTGTGTGTGTGTGTGTTAGATTATATGGGGGGAACAGGGTAGAGAGGTAGATATGGGACTATCTACTGATATCTCCACTGTGCTTTTGATTTCAGTAAATGTGAGAAAAGCCTTGACTCTTTAGATCCTCAAAGAATCTGTGATTGTCAGAGTTGGGGCCAAAAACAAAGTGTTTGGGTGAAGATGGATGTAAAGCATGTCTTGAATGTGCCTAGATTATGGTAGGTTAGGTGATCTTGTACTCATTACTCATTGTTTAGGGTTTTTCAGTCCCAGAAAAGAGAGTTCTAAAACTCAGAATGTTTATTTCTAGGAGGTGGTAGGAAAGAGGGGTATGAGTTTATGACCTCTGGAAGTCTAGTCCAGAGGGAGTAGTAGCAGGGCAGTAGCAGGGCAGATAAGAACATGTCTAGGGTAGGTTGGATAATTAAAGGCAGGCTTGCCCTCACAGAACTTGCAATTGAGCAGAGATGTTTATTAAAAAATGTAGATATCTAGGCAGCTAGGTGGCAGAGTGGATAAAGCACCGGCCCTGGATTCAGGAAGACCTGAGTTCAAATCTGGCCTCAGACACTTGACACTTACTAGCTGTGTGACACTGGGCAAGTCACTTAACCCTCATTGCCCCACAAAAAGAAATGTAGATATCAATCAATAAACATTTATTAAGCACCTACCATATGACAGGTACTGCGCTAAACATTGGGGATTCAAAAAAGAAGCAAAAGATAGTTCCTGCCCTCAAGAATCTCACAATTTAATGAAAGAGAAAACATACAAGTAAATATATACAAAACGAGCTATATAAAGAATAAATAAGAAATTATTAAAAGAGCGAAAGCACTGAAATTAAATGAATTTGGGAAAGGTTTCCTGTCAAAGATAGGATTTTAGTTAGGACTTAAAGGAAGTCAGAGAGGTCAGTAATCAGAGAGGAGAAAGGGGAGCATTCCAGGCATGGGGGACAGCCAGAGAAAATCTGCGGAGCCAAGAATATCTTATTTGTGGAACATCCAGGAGGCGAGTGTCACTAGATCAAGTAATACATGTTGGGAAATTAAGTGTAAGAAGACTAGAAAGGTAGGAGGGGCCAGGTAGAATATTAAAAGTGCGGTGAGCAGGGGCAGCTAAGTGGTGAAGTGGATAGAGCACCAGCCCTGGAGTCAGGAGGACCTGAGTTCAAATGTGGTCTCAAACATACTTGACACTTGCTAGCTGTGTGACCCTGGGCAACTCACTTAACTCTCATTGCCCCACAAAAAAAAAAGTGCAATGAGCAATGGCCAGTGTATAATGGAAGATCAGAGAAGGGGGAAAGAAACTGAGATAAAAAACTGAGTCAGACTACTATCGGCAACTTAATAAAATAGTTTCCTCAGGCCATAAGCACATCACCATCTGTTAATATGCAATGCAGATCATATTAATCAGGGTTATCATTAGTACAAGTCATAGGCCTAAGATTCATTGAACTCTCTGTATTTGGATACTCATGCTGTGTGTTGTTCTAAGTGCCTAATTTTTCCCTCATGGAGGATGCAAAAGAAATCAAGAAGTTACTCCCTACCTTTAAGAAGCTTACAATCTAACTAGTGAGATGACATACATAGTAAGACATGAAACTACAGAACAATACAAGACAGAATATAATTGTAAAACTTTTGTGTGATACAGCTTATAAAGGTTAAGGAGACAATATAGTGTGTACAGATGTAATGGATACTAATCCTCTGAAGGCCAAGGTTCTAATCTCAACTCAACCACTTGCTACCTGATGGACTTGGGCAAGTTGTGGAGTCCCTCTGAGATTCGGTTTCCTTATTTGCAAATCCAATTCAATAGGCAATTGGTTGGTCAACAAGCATTTATTAAGTACCTAGTATATGCTAGGCACTGTGCTTAAGATACAAAGACAAGATCGTGACAGTTCCTTTCACCAAGTCATATGAACAAACATTTATTGAGCAACTACTATGTGCCAGACAGTATGCTAAAGTGAGGGGATACAAAAAGGGTAAGCAACAACAAAAACAAACAAAAATCAAAAATCAAAATCAAAACATAAACTAAAAATCTGTCCCAACTCTCAAGAAGCTCACACTGAGATGAAGGGAGGGCACTAGGATTAAGGAAGACTAGGAAAGTATTTATAAAAGGTGGAATTTTTAACCAAGACTTGAAGGAAATCTGGGAAGTGAGAAGGTGGAGACAAGGAAGGCAATAATTCCGGGCATAAGGAACAACCAATGAAAATGTCCAATTGCATGATGGAGTGCCTTGTTCAAGGAATATCAAGGAGGCCAGTGTCACTGTATTATACTGTACATGGGAGGGAGGGGAGGGTGAAGAAATGGGGGTGGCATAGAGAAAAAGTTATAAATGGACTCGAAAGGTAGGAGGAGGCCTGTGGAAGTTATCAAGGGCTTTAAAAGTCAAACATAGCTTGACAGAGCTAACATTTTAGTAATAACATTTGTACTACCTACTTCATGGAGTTGTTGACCAGATCAAAAGATATAATGAGTGTGAAAATGTTTTGTAAATATAAAGTATCATATAAGCTGTTCATCTGTCTGTCAATCTCTGTATATCCTCCTAAGACATTTTTTGTTTTCCCTGATAATTTTATTGTTTTTATTTTAATATAGCAAATTCCAGGTGATATGAATATATATGTACACATATATATATATTTATGTATATATGTATGTGTGTATATGTATATGTATATGTATATATATAGAGAGAGAGACAGAAAAAGAGAGAGAGAGAGAGAGAGGACTGTGAGACCATGAATTTGTATAGTTTATAGCTTGATTTTCATTTAAAAATATATAAAGTATTCAACGTATAACTTTAATATTCCTGTTTCTCATGATTCTTTCTGGCCTTTGTTCAGTTCTCTTCTGTACACTTAAAAACACTTCAATGACCCCCTTTTCATTCTCTCTCTTTTTTTTTTTTTGTTTATTCTATTGCTAACCTCTCTCTTCTTCCCATTCCTTAGCCCCAAATTGAAAAAGAAAAAAAAATACAAACAACAATCAAAAAAACTTTGGGAAAAACACATTCCCCATATTGGCTATATCTGAAAAAAATGAGGGTATGTCTTATTTTGCATCTTAAATTCTCTAAAACACTTCAGAGAAAGGGTGACCAGGGACGGTTCCAGGGTAGACATGGGTCCTGAGATAGTTTTCAGAGAAAATGTAGTCTATGGAAAGAAGACAATGAATTAGTGAGTTCTGTCAACCTCCTAAGAACATATCTGTACCCTCCTTCCCAAATTATTATTCACAGGGTCTTTAATGGTTCTGCAGGAAAGCCCATAAAAAAATGAAGTTACTAAGCTGCATTAAGAGTCAGATCTTCCATTTTCTCCTTGCATTTGCTATCAGTTCTTTTACTGTCACAACTTAGTGAATTATCAAAGTGACTCACTAAACCTTTACTGAACTGATCAACTAAAATAGATAGATAGATAGATAGATAGATAGATAGATAGATAGATAGATAGATAGATAGATAGATAGATAGATAGAGATAGATAGATAGATAGATAGATAGATAGATAGATAGATAGATAGATAGATAGATAACATAAGCAGCATTAAGTCCCAGGCTTTTTCCTTCAGTACATCTATGAACACCTTGCATTCTCTAGGTATCTTTCTTTTTCTTGCTTTCAGAAAGTCCAAAGTTTGATTGTTTTTGCATAAAGGATATTTTGTTTTCAGGAACAAGAGTACCCTAGTACCCTAAATTTTCTTTCCACTCATCTCTTCCCATGGCCCAATCTTAAAGGATTTTATGTCAGATCTTACTATAGAGATTTCAGATTGTAACCTTCTATATCCTCTCAAGTCATCTGGTTCTTCCTTTTAAAAATCTTTCTATGTTTTCTTCAGCATTTCAGATCTATTATGAAATCATCAGTGTGGGTCATCTCTGCCAGCACAGATCAGAATCCTCACATGCTTACCTTACTAAATGAGTTCATGAGTTGCTGAGGATTTAAAAAAAAACATCTTGTGATCACAGTTGGGCTGATGAACTTTTCTGAACTTTGCTAGGCCAGATCCTCTCACAACATTATTGAGTTTGTATTTCAAGACACTTCAGTATTATAGGACCTGCAAGAGTTAATATCTTTTGACATGATCTTTGGGGACCACTGTTCACTGAAGGTGTCACTGAATTAAAAAATATTATAGATGAATGGATAGACAGACAGACAGACTTGTATATTAGTATTATAGACCAAAGCTTCTTAAATTGTGCATTGTGACCACATATGGTGTCCTGTAAATGAATGTTGGGGTCACAAAACATTTGGCAACAGTGAAAGGTTATGTATACATATTTTATATACCTATATATCTAGTGGTTGTGCAAAAATTACTTGGGCAAAAAGGGGTCACAAGTGGAAAAGGTTTAAGCCCTCTTATAGACAATAAAACAACAAATTTGGCTTCTATTTGTGACATTTGTCTATGTATGTGTGCACATCTATAGTACACAAATGTATCCTAGTATTGAGGTGTTGTCACTGAATTGCAGAATCTCAGAATAGAAAGATAGGGAATCATAGGGACTACCTTGTTCAATCTATATTTGAAAAAGAATCTGCTCTATTTGCTTAAATTTCCCAATGAAGAGGAACCATTTAACTTCGAAGGTAGTTCATTTCACTTTGGGACACCTCCAATACTTAAGGGGCTTTTCTTACATCAACATGAAATTTGTCTATGCAATTTCCAGCAGAAAATGTCTAATCCTACTTCCAAATTTGGGCCTTTAAAAGACTTGAAGACAGCTATTACAGGAAGACTCTAAGTCTTCCCTTCTCCAGGCTAAATATCCCCATTTCTTTCAAGCAATCTTCATGTGGACTAACCTTGAAGCCCCTCTACTGATTGTGCTTCTTTGTATTCGCTTTGGAAATCGGTGTTCTCCTTAGAGTGTTGTGTCTAAAACTGAACAGTCTTCCACATGCAGTCTGGCTGGAGCCAAGCTTCATATCCCTATTACTTCAAAAGCTCTGGATGCCATGTTTCTCTAGCTTTAGGTTTTTGGTTTTTTTAATAGTATTTTATTTTTTCCAATTACATGTAAAGATACTTTTCAATGTTCATTTTTCATAAGATTTTGAGTTCCAAATTTCTCGCCCTCTCCAAGATGTCAAGCAATTTTACATAGGTTATGCATGGTCTACCTTCAGTTCTTCTGAATATCATTTCACATGAATGTTGACTCACATTGATCACTTCTGCAACCCCCAAATCTCTTTTCAGATTATCATCTATCTCTGCATCTCCACTCTTGTACTTGTGAGGTTAATTTTTAAATTCTTACTAATTTCCTCTTACTGTTTTTTTTAATATTTGAAATAAAACTTCTTATAGTTCATCAGAATACCTCAGCTATATGATTTAAATTATACTTACTACATAGCATTTGAGACCCCATCCAGCTCTCAAATTCTGGGATTCTTTTACAACCCTGAAGAAGCACCAAATCAGTCAATAAACATTTGTTAAACACTTCCTCTGTGCCAGGAAGTCTGCTAAATGCTAAGAATGCAAAAATGTGGTCCCTGCCCTAAATTTCACATGCTGACTGGGGACACAACTATAGAAATACAAGATGTGCATGGTATGAAGGGAAGGCACTAGCATAGAGGTAAGGGTGGGAGGGAGGGCACAGAAAAGACCTTCTGCAAAAGTTGGCATCAATGACCTCGTTATAGAGTTTAGAAAATGAAGGCTACCCTGATAGGTAATGTGTTCCCCCTCACTTGAGATCTTCCAGCAAAGGCCAGATTGGATGACCATGTGTTATAATGAAAAAGACTCTTAGTAAGTTATGGGTTAGGATAGTTGGCCTTTGACTTCCCTCCCAACTCTGACATCCTGTGATTTTTGAAGCACTAAGGACTTTGCCTCAAATATCAAAAAATAAACATCATAGAGTTGGTATTATTTCTTGCTACCCCTAGACAACAGATTCCCATATTGCCTTTTTCCTTCCCATTCTCTCTCATTTATCAGGACAATTATTTTTCTTGTCATTCTGACACTGGGTCAGGGTGAAAATTCTCCTGAACCAAGTATTTCATCATTTGTTGCAGTAAGGACAGATATAAACAGAGTTCTCCCAGCTCATTCCAACCAAATCAAATCCCATTTGCCTGTATTGGCCAGATAGGGGAGCTGAGAGCAGGTTTAGGAGTTGAGCATAATCTGGTCTGGCCATAAACGTGCACCCTCATTAAGGTGATTTATCCTTCTTCTGGATATAAGTGGGTAGTTTGCCATTTACCCATCCACCCTTTCTAGATTCCTGGCTCTCTGAAGGATGGACAGGTCTCTGCTGCCTACAGTGCGCCAGACATGCTCTCTTACCTTAAAATGCACAAACGGCTTATAAGCTGCTACAACCTTGAAGCGGGTTTGTAAGCCATTGCAAGTCACTGAGTCCCTGCATGACTGAGCTGCTGACTTTAAAATGAGTTTTGATGAATAGAGCATTGCACAACATGTAATTTTTGGCCATTGGTAAGTATGTTTATCAACATGAATAATATGTACAGTAAGTGCAGGTTCTTTTTTGTCCCAGGACAATGCTTAAGAATTAGGTATTGTGTACTTATAGCCCCAAAGGAGTAAGTAAGTTCAAATTCTTTACTTTCCTTTATACAGTTGTCATCAATGAGGAGAACTGTGAAAGTAGCAGAATGACAAAATAGACCAAGAAATTCTTTACTGAAAATTAATTTAAGGACAATGTTCTTGCTGTAGAAGAAGGGATTAAAGTGTTTTTTTTTTAAATCTCATTGCCTATTATTAAATTATAAAGTTAATTAAAAATAATGTTTTATATATGTCCTTATTTATTATGAACTTGGTAGTAAATATCATATTGTCATTATCATACAATAATCAATAATCATTTATTACCTACTATGGTCAAACAAGCACCATGTTAATTGCTACACTCAAAATTGTAGAACCTTTCTTGTTCTTTAGAATTTCTCAAAAGATTCCTGACCCTGGTTTTAAGATTATGCCTTCAAGTCAATTCAACCTCATTGGATGTAATATAGCTAAACTATGATAACTTGAGTTCACTGGCAGTAGTTTGGTTTAGTGGTAAAGATGCTAGTCTTGGAGTCAAATCACTGGGGTTCAAATCCTAGCTCTAATAGTTACTTGCTGTGTGACCATGGGCAAGTAACTTAACCTTAATGAGCCTTAGTTTCTTCATATGTAAAATAGGGTTAATACATTATCACCAAGTGTTGCAGTTATGAAAATTATTTATACATCTTATAAATGCCTTCTATTGATGACCAGTCAAGTTAGAGCTTGCCATATAGGACCAAATTCAACATCAACTAATACTTATCAAGGAGACTCTAGCCACCCGGTATCTTCCTGCTATCTATGCAATATTAGATGAGTCACTTAACCTTCTTTTTGTTCCTTTTTTCTATCTAGAAATGAAAGTAACACATCCCTTTAAAGATGATGTGGGGATAACTGAGATAACATAAAGTATGATTATAAAATGATGAGACTGATTGCCTTTAGAGCCTGGGGCACAACCTTTTAAGTTATCTATCATGTTGGAAAATCTTCATTCTTCCTGAATGGATTTAATTTTTGGAAATAGCCAGGCTTTGCTGAGAGTAAAAAAAAAAATCACCATTCATCTGGTGAATATGGTGGGTAATTGAGGTTAAAAACAAAGTGTAATTATCAAGTCACGTTCTGAGATTGCTGTTGGGTATCTTGTGAACTGACTATGAAGGTAATTACAAAAGAAGAGTTCCAAATATGTTCTGAGAAATGGCACTGTCATTGGAATAAGTACATAATTTCTTTAGGTGACTATTTTGAGGGGAAAACATTTATTTAGATATATATGTTCTTACTCTGCTCCCAGATGAGAATTTTTTCAAGAATGGTCTAGTGTGGATAGGTTGGAATTAGCATCTTTAGAGGGAATACCCATGCCAATAGAATGTAAGCTCCTTGAAGTCAAGAACTATCATGTTTTTGTATTTATATTATAAGCACCTAGTGCAGTGCCTGGAATATAATGGATAGTTAACTTTAAAAAATATTGATGAAATGACAGATTCATTGTAATATTTAAATAGTTTTTAATATACTTTTAAAATTTGTTTTTGTTGTTGTTGTTTGTTTTGTTTTGTGGTTTTTGTTTTGTTTTGGGTTTTTGGGGGGGCAGGGCAATGAGGGTTAAGTAACTTTCCCAGGGTCACACAGCTAGTAAGTGTCAAGTGTCTGAGGCCGGATTTGAACTCAGGTCCTACTGAATCCAGGGCCATTGCTTTATCCACTGTGCCATCTAGCTGCCCCAGTTTTTAATATAGTTTTTTTGTTGTTGTTTTGTTTTTTTGTTTTTTTAGTGAGGCAATTGGGGTTAAGTGATTTGCCCAGGGTCACACAGCTAGTAAGTGTTAAGTGTCTGAGGCTGGATTTGAACTCAGGTACTCCTGACTCCAGGGCCAGTGCTCTATCCACTGCACCACCTAGCTGTCCCTTTAATATAGTTTTAAAGAACTAACCTTATTAATTTATAACCATTTCTCATAAGTGGGAGCTACAAGAATAAAAGGGCCACCATCTTTCCAATCATTTGGTTTGGCAATTTCAGTATCCTCCTCAACTCCTTGATCTCATTGACCTCCTTCATCCCATGTAGTTAGTTGTCAAATATTATTATTTCTTTCACCACATTATCTTTCTCTCTTTTGTCCTCTTCTCTCCAATAATGTAGCCACCTCTCTAGTTCAAGCTCTTATCATCTCTCTTCTAACCTTGTATGATATTCCTCTAAGTGGTCTCCTCTCTCCTTTTTCATCTACAATCTATGCTCCTCATAGTTATCAAAGCTATTTTCCTTAAATGAAGATATGATGATGTCACTATCCTCCTCATTTGGCTGCTGTAGATCCCTACTTGCTCTAAGTTAAAATATAAACTTCTCTGTTTGTCTTCTAAGATGTCTTCCAGTTCGAAATCCATGATCCTTTGATGTCTGTAATGTTATCCACTTTTCTTCACTTGCTGATTTTTTATCCTTTAAAGCCCAACTTAAAGTTACCTCTTCCTGATATTCCACTGTTAGTAATGACTAAACCACAGACCTCATCTAGTTCTTTGTCTTATGAACTTCTTACTTGACTTCACATGTTTTAGAGTGGATTATAGCCAATGGAATTTTGGAGCTGCCAAATACAAGTCTTCTGAGAACAAATTGTTAGAATTTCAGGGTGAGAAAGAAGTTATAATTTATAGGGTAGCCAGATGGCACAGTGGATAGAGTGCCAGGAAGATTCATCTTCCTGAATTCAAATCTGGCCTCAGATACTTACTAGTTTTATAACGCTGGGCAACTCACTTTGACCTTATTTCCCTCAGTTTCCTCATTTGTAAAGTGATTTGGAGAAGAAAATGGTAAACACTCCAGCATCTCTGCCAAGAAAACCCCAAATGAGGTCACAAAGAGTTGGACACTACTGGAAAATGAACTAAAAAACAAAAAAATATATATCTCAGAAACTGGCAAACATCAAAATAGAAGCTCTATTTATTTTTTTTGTTGATTGTCTATACTTGAAAAAGTGATGTTGAAGATGTTAATAATGAAGATTAAACTTAAAAGTATATCATACACACGTTCTCTACTCCCAACCCTCAGCCCATTCCCAGAGCTGGTAGTTGAATATTCACTACCACACTCCTGCTAGCATAATTCTCCATACACAGTAGGCTTGCAGTAAATATTTGCTTCCTCTCAGCTCTTAGTGATTCCATTACAGGATCTATGCCTTGTAATTCCCTCCTACCAACATTTCTAACAAGCTAGCCTCTCTTTGAATAGAGACTTTACATATTTGCTTTCAACAGGATAGCAGTAATCCTTGTCCTCTGAAGAGCACAAATTGGGGGCCATAGAAACTTACCTTATATCTAGTCATTTGGAAAACATGACCCTGAGCAACTGTTTCTCTTTTCTTCTATATATACACTTTGGATTACTTTGATGGCTGCTTTTTCCCTGCAGAAACCTGAGGTAGGTAACATGAGGGAAGCGTCAATAGACAAAGAGCTGTATTTGGAGTCATAGGACATTCGATAGAGTGCTGGGCATGGAGTATACAAGAACTGAGTTCCAATCTGGCCTCAGACACTTAATAGCTGTGTTATCCTGGCAAGTGTCTTAGTCCTGTTTGCGTCAGTTTCCACATCTGTGAAATGAGTTGGAGAAGGAATGGGCAAACCACTCCACTATCTCTGCCAAGAAAACCCCATGAAGGGGCCAGGAAGACTTGCACAGAATTGAAAACAGCTAAACAGCAACAACAAATCTTCTACTTACTATGTTTATTTCCTTGGGCAAATCATTCAAAAAACCTGGTTTTTAGTTTTTTCATCTATGAAATGAAGGGACTGGATTAACATATCTTCTAGCTCAAAATCTATGATCCTATGATTACTTAACTGCTTGTATGTAGTTATTCAGCAGCAGCCTGGGAACTCAAGATGTTCACTCTGAAATATTTATTTTTTTATTCAATAAATAGTAATTGAGTACTTAATATAGACAAAGTTCCATGTTTGACCTCCACTGGATGGTTTTCACATTAGAGCAAGCTGAGAACTGAATTATGAGTTGAGAGACTGACTTTCTACTAATTAAGTATGACCAGTGGGCTCTGCTTAACCATTGGTAAACATTTTACAAATGACTTTTGGAGGGAAAAGCACATATGACAAATTTTGAAGTTTTATCTTTATTATTGATGTTTTCTCCATCACTTTTTTGTCTAGACAATTGAAACAATAATAACAATTAATCAATCCTGGATTTGTTGTATTAGTGGATTTCTAAGGTATAAATAGGGCCCCTATGTGATGCAGTGGATAGAGAGTTAGAGAGTCAAGAGTACTTCAGTTCAAATCCAGCCTTAGACACTTACCAGATATGACCCTGGGCAAATCATGTAGTCCTGTTTCCCTCAGTTTCCTCATCTGTAAAATGAGCTAGAGAAGGAAATGTCAAACCAGTCCAGTATCTTTGACAAGAAGATCCCAAATGGAGTCATGAAGAGTCAGAAATGACTAAACAACAAAGAAGGGTTAAGTACTGACCTTGAAATTGTACCAATAAGCTTTCTGGAGCTAGTGTGACCTGGTTTCATCACAACCTTCTGTGTCACCTTAGGGTAAATCATTTCACATCTTTGGGTCTAAGGTAACTGATCAGTCAATGTGACACACTGAGAAAGGCACCAGGCCTGGAATGTGATAATGATAAAGCTAGGCTCTGCCATTTACTGACTGGGTCACCTAACCTCTGTGAGTCTACCTCTCAGAGATGGGAGAAAAGCATTTTGTAAACCTTAATGTGTCCTACAAAGGTGAGATATTTTTATTACCTGACAAAATGAGGGAGACAGATTAGATGACCTCCAAGGCCCCTTCCAGTTCTGAGATGCTATGATTATAAAACTGTAACCAAGTCACTTGAAATCTTGAGCCTTTAGCCAATTTTCCCCATGTTTAAAGTGGAAAGCCTGAGGATCCCTGCTATACAATGCCCTTGAAATGTGTAGCTTGGAAAGCTTTGTATCGGAGTTACTATAAAACTTAACTCTCTTCTAGATTACAAGCTCCACTAGACTATAAACTTAACGAGGGCAGGGTCATGACTTAGTTATACTTTCTGCTTTTTCTTCTCTCAGCATCTAGTTTGGTTACAGTGCTAAATAAATGTGAAATGTTCCTTTATTGAAAGGCGACTTTGCAGAACATCCGAAATCCTCTTCTACTGGAAACAATTTGACCCCCGCCTCACCACATTACCTGACTTTTCTATGGTTCCAGAAAAAAAGGCAAAATGGGCTAGTATTTTATAAATAGTGTAAAGATGAAGAAATTTAACTTAGTACCTGGTCTGTAACAAGACAGGCAAAGTCAGATCAAGCAATCATCTTGTGAATACGATCCATGTAGACAATTATTTAGGCTAATGCAGATGCCCTTGCCTTACCAGTGAGTGTTTCGACCTGAATGTTCCAAGCAAGTGCCTCATTTCTGAGACCACTCATATAGGTACATGAAGTTTCCCTATTTTTTCCACTTTACTCCTAGGTTGCTTCCAATTGGAGTACATTGCAGCACCCAGATTTTCTCCTCTGAAGATTATCAGACGCATGGACTAAATACTTTTAAAGAATACTATTTTTTTCTAACAAATTGGTTTTGTTCCCTTCAGTCATCAATCTGCTTGCTTGTTGGAGGAGCCCAGCTTCAAAGATTTCAAATACTCCAAATAAAAGAAAAGCAGCCATTTGTAGTCCTAGAATAACAGACAAGTGTCTAAATAAAGAGTAGCAGTCTCTTGAAGTATACAAAGGATGGGTTTTCAAGAATGCTTTAAAACCAGTGCTAAGCCATAAACAATGCTGAGCCTAGCACCACTGCTAAAACTTGATAAATTAAGCATATTAGAAGAGGAATGAACATGGTCCTTCAATATTCCAGTGTGTGTAAATGAAACTGCTCATTTTCTAATCTTCCAGAGTGGTTTTCGTCGTTTCTGGTTTGGTAGACTCAACAATGGGGTTAGTCAGATCTCAGGACTCACTTAACAAACAAGGGTTCATGTAGGTCCTGGGCAGGCTTCAAGGATGTTCCCTAGACTTGCTTGATTTTGAAGGCTGTAGAACAGTTTTGTTCTTAAATAAATGTATTTGGTGATCATGAAAAAAAATATAAAGAGGAGAGGAAAACAATTTATTGTCAATGTGCTTTGAGATCTTGAATTAACTGCCTTGTATACACACATGTCATTCTCCTTACAATGAGGTTTCAAGGGGTCTAAGCCACCAGTTGAGACAAATAACACGCTCTGATCCTTTGAGGGGCCCAGTGTAACAGAAAATAATCTCTAAAACTTAATCCATCTCATTGTGTCTAAGTAGTGAAGCATATGTAGGGTTAGGCTCCTACAATTACTTGCTGATAGGGTACACTGACTACCAAAAGGCCTGCAAGAGGATGGTATTCTAAAGAAAGTCTTTTCAGCCCTTATACCTCCGGCTGTGATTCTATGACATCAGGAGAACTGGCCTGGGCTGGTGCTCTGACAATACATTCTCTGAGTAGTACAGCTTGATACTGGCTAGCTCACATGTGATATTGAACTACCTAAAAGGGACCAGCATCACGAGTCCCACTATGTGTGAAGTATTTATGCTTGCATCTGTTATTTGCACCAACTCAATGATATGCTCCAGTGTCCAATTTGCCAAGTGAATTTTAGGACTTCTTGGTAATGCTAAGGCATTAAAAAATTCCTGCTGTAAAGTGTGACAATTCAGAAACTGGATATTATCTTTGATCCAAAAACTTGAGGCCATTCAGATATTCTCATGGTGCATTGCTCAAGACTAATCTTTCAGACTTAATCCAGATTAGGATAAAAGTTTCTCAATAACGAAGTTTGGGTTGCTGGGAAAGGTATGAGTAACTTTCATCTGGAATCTATTATTTTTATTAGCATCTAGAATCTATATATATAGTATTAATTTATCTTGTACCATGAGAATTTGGCAAAATTAATCTGATATCTATTGAAATTCATGCTGGTCCCAAGATGAAGTTTACCTTTGCTCCATAGCAAGAAGTCATCAGCAAATGTTTATTAATCATTTACTCCATGCTAGGCCCTGTGCTAAGTGCCGAGAATACTAAAAATAGCAAAAATAGTAAAAAAAAAACCCACTACTTCTTTGAGTTGGATAAGTGCAAATAAAATGATAGGGGCAATATTTAAGCTACCACAAAAGGTTTGCTTTACAGATCAAATATCCTTTGCAAACCTTAAATCGTGACAGATATGTCAACTGTTGTAGCAGCTGCTGCTATTTAGGAAAACAAAGTAATTCTAAGGCTGGTAGTAAATTAATTGTTGATGTGTAAATAGATGCTCCTAATTATAGTCTCATGTATCTCTCCATTAACAGAAACCTGGCAGGGTCTCTTCTTGGGGAAAACAAAAACACAAACTTTACATGCATATAATTTAAGTTTTTCTGTGTGCCATTCTCCATATGCAATTTATCCCTCAATTAATAAAAACCACTTTCTTTGTGTATTGAATAGTTAAGAATTTTCATTAAATCAAACTTCTTTGCTTCCTTATTCTGATTGTTCTTCCCTTAAATCAATTTCAAGGTTTCCTAAGGAAGGGTTTGACTCAGTCTTAAATCAGGGTGGGGAAGTTGAGGAACATACCCAATGTTTTTTAAGCTCCTTAGTCACAGAGGTTCAGAGTTGAAGGAGCAGGTTCTAAGAGCCCTCCAAAATTCGCCTAAAGTCCTGATTAAAAAAAAAAAACTGGCCAAACAGGTGCACTCTGCACTAGATTTTCTATATTTAGGGACTCAAAAGAACAGTTGTTCTTAGGTAAAAATGTGAAATAGATCAAGTTCCTATATTGCTCCTCTATGCCACTCTATTTCTACCCCTTACCATGCTACATGTGATATTTCTTCCATTTCCAGGGTACCCAAGGCTCTCATTTTTGTCCTTGGTTATCTAACACATCATCCGCCGAGAGTAGAATTATGTCCTCCGTTAAGGGCTAAAATTCTAGCTAAACTGTCTAAAATATTTAATGAGTGGTCACCAATAAATTATAAGCTTTAGCAAGAGTTAGACTTTTAAGCATTTATTAAGGAGAATAAGAATTTGGTAAAGAGAGAAGAAAAGGCCTAGATTCCTATCTATTAAAGGGAGAGGGCATTTCTAGCTCCCTTCTCCACTAGCGCCCCCAGGAAAGAGAGCAAGACAGAGCGCTAGTCCCTTCCTTCTTCCTCTCACTAGCCAACGTCACTTCCTGACACCAAAGAAAAGACTCCTGGTCTTGCCCTCAAAGACCTTCGCTTCATGGGTGGAACTCTTCTACAGTAAGTCTCCAGCAGGTGGCGTCATTCCAATCGTTACACCACCCTCCCTGGTCAACGTCCAATGCTCACCACTTTTCTTACCCTCTCATGATTAGAACATGTAAAACAATTTATGTAAATTAATTATGTAAAATAATTATGGGCACTTCATTAATACTTTTTATTGATAAACAAAATTCATCTGTCCAATGACTTAATACAAGGAAAACATAATTTTTCATTATCAAAAATATTTTAATCAAAGTTATAACTTTTTAAAAAGCTAAATAAAAGTATCATAAATAAATTGTCTTTAAAGATAATAATTGAGAAGCAACTTCTAAGGAAATAAATGCCTCAGGCATATGTTAGTACATTTCTCACTAATTCTTAATTTTTCTTCAGCTCCCCCTGTGTCCTAGCTTGGAACAACAACAACAACAACAATAAATAATCTCTTGGTTACTCAGAATCAAAATGCCACTGGGCTACTTAATCCTCAGAATCAAATGTAACTAAGTGAGAGTCCCCTGACAACAATCCTAGACTATCAAAGGAAATAATTCCTGTGATTTCCTTAAATGTACTACCTGCTTCTGAAGGAATTCCCTAAAGATTTAAGTCCTTTCTCTTAAAGTTTTTCATATGTCCCCTCCATTCTTGAGGGCATATAAGGGCAAACAAAAATTAAGCAAGATCGTATCTATATGGAGAATATAACTCTAAAACAATTTACAACAAGATTAGATTTTCTCCAGCTAGAAAGAAATCATTTAGTCATTTTCCATGGGGGTAGGGGGGATGGGTGTGGTGGGAAGAGCATAATAGCTCCTTCCTTAGCTATTGCCAATTGTAACTAGTGCAATGAAGGCAGAGATAGCAGTATATAGCCTCTAACACTAAGAAAAGATATCAATGAACACTACTTAAATGGGGACAATGATTAACTGTAGGCTACTTAGCACAGAAATAAGTGGCTTAAAATCACCACTAGTGATTTTAGCTCTAGCTAGACCATGTACTAAAATAGCAGGGTAGCTAGAGTGTGAGTAACAAACAGCTTGGTGGAATGGTCTTTTTAGAGCACCATGTAGATTTGGCAAGTGTATTCTCATGACTGTGATGGAATCCCTTTCTCTGGTGTAAATTCTCAAAAAATCATCTACTGATAGAAAATTTTTCAGCCTGGGAAAAGTGGCCTTCAGAGTGTCACTGTTTTGTCTGTCCAGATCTAAAGAAGAAATCATTACTGAGAATGGGGTAGTGACTCACATGGGAATATGAGAGGAGTTCCCTTTAGGCTCAACTGCCCTGTTGCCTGTGTGAAGCATCTGGACTAGGCTTCCATCCTACATTTTCTGAGTGTTGGGGAAGCTTCTGACACATAAATTGTACTTAGTAATACTTTTTTTTTTTTTTTAGTGAGGCAATTGGAGTTAAGTGACTTGCCCAGGGTCACACAGCTAGTAAGTGTTAAGTGTCTGAGGCCAGATTTGAACTCAGGTACTCCTGACTCCAGGGCCAGTGCTCTATCCACTGTGCCACCTAGCTACCCCCTTAGTAATACTTTTAACAAATTTTCTGCAATGACTTGAAGCCGAAAAAATTCTAGTGTGAAGCATCCAAATCTCTACTCTGCTATGAATTAAACTGCATGTCTTATGCAAAAGGAAACATTTATTTAATAGAAATTTGAACAAGGTTTGAACAATGACTCAGCATGGTTTCATTTTACTGGCCTTTCCATTTGGCCCCTCCCTTCATACTCCATAATGTTCATCCCTCCATTGCATCTCTCTTTTATACCTACAACAGAGACAAAAAGAATAATAATAAATGTTTGTATAATCCTTTAAATTTGGCAAAGCACTGCATGTACATTATTCTATTTAGGCATCATGACAACAATCCTGAAAGGTATTACTATAAGTATTATCATTTCCAGATGAGGAAATAGAAGTTGTGACTTACTGATTATCACATAACTAGTAAGAAAGAGCATAGGATGTGAACCTAATTCTTAGTGATTCTAGTTTCCAGCATTCTATCTGCTATGCCATGCTGATTCTCAGGAATCAGAAATAGGCTTACCTTCCAAGCAGTTCTAAATGAATCCACCCAGTATCTTACGAAAGTGTCACCCTACAAGTCCCAACACCATTAGATGTTTTCTACTTAGAAAGAGGCAATTTTTCCATTTTATTCTTTTCTTTTTTTTTTTTGGTGAGACAATTGGGGTTAAGTGACTTGCCCAGGGTCACACAGCTAGTAAGTGTTAAGTGTCTGATGTCGGATTTGAACTCAGGTCCTCCTGACTCCAGTGCCAGTGCTCTAGTCACTGTGCCACCTACTGCCCCCCATTTTATTCTTAAAAAAAGCTTTGTTTACATAATATATGAATAAGGAATCACAAATAGTTACACATGATATCATAATTAGTTTAGTTTATTATAATATGCTCACAATATATAATATGTGTACATATATGGAAATAGATGCAAAATGTGCATATGTATATGTATGTAGTTATATCTATATGTGCACATGTTCATATATATATACATATGTGTATACATACACACCTATGTATATGCCTGTCTATTATCTATTTTTCTATCTATCTTTCTATCTATTAGCAACTCACATATAAGTGAGAGATAAAATGAGTCATAGTAGATAGAGTTTTCCTCAGAGTTAGGATGACCTGTGTTCAAAGACCTACCTCTGTAGGCATACTGGCTTTATCACAAGTGACTTAACCTCTTAGAGTCATAAGCTTTAAAATAATAAGTTGCAGGGGCAGCTAGGTGGTGCAGTGGATAAAGCACTGGCCTTGGATTCAGAAGGACCTGAGTTCAAATCCAGCCTCTGCCACACTTGACACTTGCTAACTGTGTAACCCTGGGCAAGTCACTTAACCCTCATTGCCCCTCAAAAACAAAACAAAACAAACAAAAAAGTTGAGGAGCAGGTACAAGTATGCATTGTTAGAGAGTGTTCCTTTCCCTGAGTTTCCCCCTATAATGTCGAAATAACATGTCCATTTGCATGTACAAACATATATGTATATATGCATATGTGTATATGTACAGGTGCACAAAGGGTAGCCCCCAAAGCCTTAGTGCAGTTTTCTTTTCTTTTTTTTTTTTTTTAGTGAGGCAATTGGGGTTAAGTGACTTGCCCAGGGTCACACAGCTAGTAAGTGTTAAGTGTCTGAGGCCGGATTTGAACTCAGGTACTCCTGACTCCAGGGCCAGTGCTCTATCCACTGCGCCACCTAGCTGCCCCGCCTTAGTGCAGTTTTATACTTATCCAGCTTAAAACTGCACTAGGACTTTGGGAACACACCATCCATAATATATATTTCATAACAACCATGAATTACAAGAATATTTATAAATTGTTGTTGTTGTTGTTGAGTCATTTCATTCATGTCTGACTCTCCGTGATCCCATTTACTGTTTTCTTGGCAAAGATACTAGAGTGGTTTGCCATTTCTTCTCCACCTCAATAAACTAAAATGGATCTATAATCTTTTATGTGTGTATGTATGAGTATATATGTAAAATCACATGCACCAAACAGGAATGCAGTATCTTATCTTTGCTTCCATTAGAATTCTTCATGCATCATGTTATATTATCATGGTATGTTGTTTTCAATTGTGAAGGGTAAGGATATATCAGTAAAACCAACAGCATGTGTCAATATATAGAGGATGTAGACTTCAATCTGAAGATATGTGTTAGCTTTAATTCTTAGGAATTTTTTTTCTCTAGTCATAAAAAAAAAAAAAATTCCCAGGATCACACAAAAAGCCTGCTTAGGAGTCAAGTTGGTTGAAACATCCGAGTGGAAAAAAAAAAAAAAAAGGTATTTACTCCCTAGGCAGTCCAGAGTAGGTTCTCCTTCCCTTTGCCTGGCTTGCTCAAGGAGTTTTCCAATGCCAAGACAGATGAAGGTGAAAGGTCACCACCAACTCAGGGCAAAAGGAGCTACTGCTCCCCCCCCCCAAATCCTCTTCTTAATGCCTTATGCTTTAAATCGCACTCAGTTGCTACACAAACATTTTTTATTAGCCAGGTCTCTTTTTGACACCCCCACTTTGAAAAGATTCCTGCTAATTTGGGCTCCTAGTACCAGGAATGTGGAAAAGTCAGTGAAGGCTTAATTGGATTAAACTCTGTGTTCCCCACACTTACTGGCAACTTTCATGACAGCTTAACTAACAAGATAATATGCAACAAAGAGATCTGGTATTCAGCAGGGCCTCCCGCCTTACCTAGGGGGGATACACCTGGGCCAGCTGTGATTAGCAACAGAATAACAGGTAACTGACAACAACTGAGCTAGGATACTGTCACCAACCTTATAGCTTTGTGCATTTCTGAGATGAAATTCAAACCTGAAATTTTAGCTGCTCCAAGAAGATTGGATTCATCAGGAACCTCTTGAATTCAGCCTCTGATTCAGTGGCAAGAGCCAGAGGGGAACAAAGTGGCTTCCTTGGTCTTTAATTCTCTGGGCCAAGCAAAATGGAAATCTGTCCATTTGGCACAACTTGGAGGGAAAGGTGCAATACAAATTTTCCTTAATAAAATAATGCTGGGCTATTAAAGAGCAGTCTTGCCTATGTCACTTGATGTCTGTCTCCTCCACTGCTGGCGGGCACAATGCCAGGGTGTGGTAAAGGGCAATTGGGAACATTAGTTACACCACCTTAGGTACGGTAGCAAAATAATATTTGATAAATGAAAATAAATCCAGGCAGACAAATTTTCCAAATAGTTTTCAGAAGAACCTGTCACTTCCTCACTCTCTTCTGAAGCGTATCCCTCAGTGAGCCAATCCATTTTATCGCCTCTTCCCAGCAGAAAATTCAGTCTGCCCATAAAGAATTCAGTGTTACCAGAAGAAGGAGGAGGATCACATTTTCATGAGGGTCTGGGGCTCACTTTGGAGAATTTTTTTTCCCAAGGCTCTCTTACCCATTGAGAATAAGTGCTTGCCTAGGGTGTGATATGATGTGATATGGGGAAATCCAGTACTCACCCCATTTTCTTACCCCAGATTTCTTCTTTCCCCTTCTCAATGATATCTGAAATTCTTGGACAAAACCTTTTAATCTGTAAGGAGAGGTGAGAATTATATTCAAATAGCTTACAAATCAATGGAAACAAACAAAAGCCATTAGATCTGGAGTCAGAAGATTCCAAATGTTGTTTCATGTGTGACTTTAGGCAAGACAGTTAACCTCTCTGGGACTCAATTTCCAGATCTGTAAGAGGAGAGTTGAAAAGAACAAGAATATTGGCTTTGGAGTCAGAAAACTGGGTTTAAATTCAACTTTTGGTGCTCCTTATTTGTGTGGCCTTGGGCAAGTCAAAACCTCCTTGGGCTTCAGTTTCCTCAACTCTAAAATGAGGGGCTTAGACTAGATGATAGCTAAGGTCTCTTCCAACTTTTTATTTAGGATCCTATGATGTTTATAATCATAGTGATAGTAAAGCTAATAAATGGGTTTTGGTTGTTGTTCAGTCGTTTCAGTTGTATCTGACTCTTCACGACCCCATTTGGGCTTTTCTTGGCAAAACTGAAGCAGTTTTCCATTTCCTTCTACAGCTCCTTTTACAGATGAGGAAACAGAGGCAAACAGGGTTGAGTGACTTGCCCAAGGTCTTCTGAGGCTAGAGTTGGTCAGAGGTAAGTCTTCCTGATTACAGGCCTAGAATTCTATCCACTGCACTACCCAGCTCACCCTACAGATTGGTTACATTTACAATAACATCACATTCCACTTCCATCTCTGTTTCTTTGCACAATCTGTTTCCCATTCTTAGAATGAGCTACCTTTGCTTCTAAGGATGCGAGTTTCTTTTAAAACAGCTCAAACACTTCCCCTTGAGGCTTTTCCTTCTAGTTACTAATGCCCTTCTCCTCAATTAACTTGTATTTATTTTGTCCAAAGTTTGCACATACTTTCGTGTGTATGTACATGTTGTCTTTCCCAATTGGTTGTAAACTCCTAAGGGGTAGAGATGGTTTCATTGTCTGTCTTCTCAGTATTTAGCATGATTAGTATTTATACATGAGAGATACCAAATACTTGAAACTATAAAGTACTCTTTTAATAGGAATGAAGGAAACAGGTAATGGGCTTGGTATAGTAATAATATCTACCATTTGTTTAGAACTTTAAGGTTTCTAAAGTACTTTACAAATGTTATTAACATCCTCAGAACAAGCTTGTGATGCACTTATGAAGTATTATTAGTATTCTCAATTTACAGGTGAGCATATAGGGCTGAGATAGTTTAAGTGACTTGCTCAGGGCCACATAGCTAATAAGTGTGTATCACAGGGTGGGGGAAAGGTGGGAAAGAGGAGTGGTTGAGGAGAAGAGAATCCATAAACACGATGTTATGGATCCCAAAGACAAACTTCACTTTCTCTATAATTCCACATAGGGCAGCTGCTGACCGTTTCCAACATGTGTAGAAATGTGACTACTTTGGTGAAGTCTTAGTATTCTATACCTCTTGGTGGAATAGGAAAACATGGTACCATATTATTACAATTTTCATATTCTGAAGAGCTTTGGTCCAGGAGTAGTCCTGAAGGCAGATACACATCATTGTTTTTGTTTGTCCTTCATTCTTGAAGAGGACCATGACATTGGGGTGATGTCATGACTATTATTTTAATGGTATAGGGTTACGGTTGTTGTTGTTTATCCTTCATTATCAAAGAGGACCATGACAAATGTCGTGACTTGCAATGAATTGGATTTAAGTGAGGGAGAGCTGTGCAAGGTCACCAGCCTCACTCTCTCCTCCAAAGCCATCTGGGTAAGATATATATCAGGATGTTTGGAGATGGCCCCGAATGTTTAAGGCAACTCAGGTTAAGTGACTTGCCCAGGAACACACACTAGTAAGTGTCGGAGATGAAATTTGAACTCAGGTCTTCTTGACTCTGGGGCCAGTACACCACCTAGCAAGGCAAATACAAAGGGAAGGTGGAAGACTTATCAAAATTTGCCTTTGATTTTGCTCTTAATAATTCTGAATATTTGGCCATACATATTATTTCAGGGCAGCAAGTTGTTGTAGTGGATCAAGTGCCAGGTCTGAAGTGAGGAAGATTAATCTTCCTGAGTTCAAATCTGGTCTCAAACACTACCTATCTGATCCTGATTAAGTGACTTAACCCTGTTTGCCTCAATTTGGTCATCTGTAAAATGAGCTGGAGAAGGAAATGGAAAACCACTCCAATATATCTCTGACAAGAAAATCACAAATGGGGTCTTGAAAAGTTGGACACGACTGAATAATAATTTCCTTGTATTCTATAGCATAAGATTATGGTATCATAGATTTAGAAAGATTAGAGGTCATCTAGTCAAACCTCCTTATTTTTACAAAGGAGGAAACCAAGGCCCAGAGTGGTTAACTGATTTGCATGAGATCATAGAAGTAGGAAATAATAGTGGTGGGATTTGAATCCAGCTTCTTTGCCTACAGATTTAGTGTTCTTTCCATTGTACGACACTGCCTGCCCAGGAATAAGTGTTATTTATTGCAGATATTCTCATTGCATAATTGAGAAATTATATTAAATGCTTTGAGCTTTGATATGGGAAGAAGGATTCAGAACCTTTTCTTCAATTTTGACCTTTGCCTTTAAGAACAGGAATTTGAGTTACAGTTCATCTGCAACAATAGTGGGCTGAGGAGCCTACTGAGTGAAAGCCACTTGCCACTGCCAAGGAGGGGTTGAAACAGCCAATCACACACAGATCATCCTGACACAAGAAAGAGGCAACAGGTAGTGGTTATCCCATTGTTCTTGAAATTGATCCTTTCCATTAAGCCTCTAGGTCTGCCACACACCATCCTAACAAAACAAAACTAGAAAACACTATCCTTGTGCTTCCACAGCAGCCAGCTGTCCTCTCCTACAAATCAGAAAAGGCTTAACTTAGAAAGTCCCATTTCACAGCATGCCCTGGAGGTCTATAAACTAATGCTTAGCCAAGAGAGAGGAAGGATGTTTAAGAACTTCAAATAGGAAATCTACAAGCAACGGGAATCCGTTGATCGCAGGTGATGAAAAGCAAGAAATACAATCTCTGGAGTAGCCAGTTTTCTCCTCTATTTACAGATAAAGATCATGATCTAAGATGATACTTGAAAGTGAAAGGGTGGGAGATAGAAAATGCCTCATTAATTCATTTTTTTTCTTTATGTTGTAAGAGATAGGTTCATTTTCACCAATAGCACATGAGTGAAATCTCAACAAGCAAGATATCACCATATGCTTATTTGTAAGGCAACAGAAAGTAGTTGAAATGGAAATGATACATGAGGACACAGGTCAAGCACCTTTTAGCTCTATTGAGTACTTATTGAGTACTTGCTGTGTGCAGAGAGCACTGCACTGCTTGAACTCTTAGCCTTGTTTGAATGTGGTTTGATTTAGGGTCAGAAGACATAGGTTCTGGCTTTGCCATTTACTAATTGCCTGACCTCAGGCAAGTCACTAAACTTCTGTGACCCTGTAAAATAGAAATGATAAAACTGAACTGTCTCACAGGGCTATGAAATTCAAAGGAGATAATGTGAAGTCTCCGATAACTGGGAAGGGGTATATAAATGAGTTACTATTAGTGCTCAAAAGGATTCGAATTATTTATTTTTAAATGTAATTTTTTTCAGTTGGCAAGCATTTATAAAGACAAATATCTTTGAAAGATGTAAGAACTCTCATCAATGTTATGCTCAACTGAGATTCTAGGGAACTGATGGCAGTAAATGCCACCCACGAGGGGATGGACTTAAGATGAAGAATGAAACATACATTTTTATATAAAGTCAAAATGGAATATGATTGATTTACCTCTATGTTCAACCTGAGTTCTCAAAAGAAATAACTCCATTTTCCACTATTGACTATTAGATATTAAATCATTTGGTATCCATGATGCTGAACTTTGTGACACTATACTTTGTGCTCATGAAGGCATACATTTAATCCCTGCTTGAACTATTTTCACTACTAAGTTCCATAGCTATAGACTATGCAAGACAAAAACTGAATGAAATCTGGAAGGCATGAGCTCAGGTCCTGCTTCTGACACATGCAAGCAAGTCATAAGCACTTCATCATTTCATTGTATCCCCATCTGTCATTGTCCAAATATGTACTCTTAGCCACTGGAACACCAAATGACAGTGTGGCAGGCTCAGCTCAATCTGTACCCACTCTTGGAAAAGCAACACAGAACACATACTATCCTGTTTTTTTGTTTTTGTTGTTGTTGTTGTTTTTCCGGGGCAGTGGGGGTTAAGTGACTTGCCCAGGGTCACATAGCTAGTAAGTGTCAAGTATCTGAGGCCAGATTTGAACTCAGGTCCTTCTGAATCCAGGTTCTGTGCTCTATCTACTGAGCCACCTAGCTTCCACCAGAACATATACTATCCTGAAAAAAGATAGAAACCTTGTCATCCTTGAGTCTTTGCCTTCTCTCACTCCCTCCAGACCTATTAATTGCCCAATATTTTTTTAATCATAAAAGTATTTTATTATTTTCTAATTATGTGTAGAGATAGTTTTCAACATTTTATTTTTTTTAAGATTTCTAATTTCAAATTTTTCTCTCTCCCTACCCTCTATAAAGAATTAATTGTTATTTGAGGTTTTTATGCCTCTGTGCACACTGGCCTGGGGCTCCACAAACCGCATGGTGCTCCATCCACTGGTTGTAACCATTGCCATGGAGCTGGCACCTCACATCACCACCGCTCGCTGACACTTACATGGGCCTGGCAAAATTATAATGATTGGAAGCCTAGTGAGGGCAGTCATGTGACTGTCAGAGCGGCCATCCAATTGTCTGGGGACTGTGTGGGTTTTTCTGGGATTTGGGGAGGAGAATTTGGCATTCTAGCTGGAAGCTGGAAGGCCCTGGAAGAGGCTGAGGTGTATTCTCAGCTGATTCCTGGGTGATGGTGTTTTTTCAGGTTGTTTAATTTCCCTTTCCCCATTTTATTTCCTTTCCCTTGATCCTACTGATCCTATTTGTGTTTGTTTTTTTTTTTTAAGTTCGTTCTTGTTAAAATAAATCCTGTTCTGTTTTGAGAGAGGCTGCCAGTCTCCTTCCTTGCCCCAATATTGTGGTGAGCTGCTTAGCTAACACTCCCCAATTAAAAATTGGTCCCCACACCTCCCTCCCCCCTTTCCAAGACAGCAAGCAATCTGATAAAAGTTATATATGTACAATCACATTAAACATATATCTGCTGTGAAAGAAGAATCAGAGAAAAAGGGAAAAACCTCAAAAAAAAAAAAAAACCCCAAAGTAGAAATAGTATGGTTTAATCTGCATCTAGTTTCCACAGTTCTTTTTTTTTCTGGACTTGGAGAGCATTTTCCATCATGAGTTCTTTGGAACTATCTTGAACCATTGTATTGCTGAGAAGAGTCAAGTCTATCACAGTTGGTCAACATATAATGTTGTTGATACTATATAAAACGTTCTCCTGGTTCTGCTCACTTCCCTCAGCATCAGTTCCTCTAAGTCTTTACAGGTCTTTCTGGAATCTGCCTGCTCATCATTTCTTACAGCACAATAGTATTCCATTACATTCATATACCACAACTTGTTCAGCCATTCCCCAATCGATGGGCATCCTCTCAATTTCCAACTCCTTGCCACCACAAAAAGAGTAGCTATAAATATTTCTGTACATGTGGGACCTTTTCCCTTTTTTATGATCTCTTTGGGAAAAAGAACTGATAGCGGTATTGCTGGGTTAAAAGGTATACAATGCTTTATAGCCCTTTGGACACAGTTCTAAATTGCTTTCCAGAATGGTTGGATCAGTTCACAATTCCACCAACAATGCATTACTGTTCCAATTTTTCTACAGCTTCTCCAACATTTATTATTCCTTTTTTGTTCATATTAGCCAATCTGATAGTTGTAAGGTGGTACCTCAGAATTGTTTTAATTTGTATCTCTCTAATCAATAGTGATTTAGAGCATTTTTCATTTAGCAATAGATAGCTTTGATTTCTTCATCAGAAAACTGCCTGTTCATATCCTTTGACCATTTCTCAATTGGGGAATGATTTGGATTCTTATAAATTTGATTTAGTTCTTGATATATTTTAGAAATGAGGCCCTTATCAGAAATACTGGCTATAAAAATTGTTTCCCAGCTTTCTACCTCCCTTCTAATTTTGGATGCATCACTTCTGTTTGTACAAAAACTCTTTAATTTAATGTAATCAAAATTATCTATTTTTCATTTCATAATATTATCTATCTCTTGTTTAGTAATAAACAAGAGAGAAATCATAAATCAGAGAGGTAAACTATTCCTTACTCTTCTAATTTACCTATGGTATCACCTTTTATGTCTAAATCATATACTTATTTTGACCTTATATTGGTATAAGGAGTAAAATGTAGGTCTATGCCTAGTTTCTGCCATACCATCTTCCAGTTTTCCCAGCAGTTTTTGTCAAATACTGAGTTCCTATCCCAGAAGCTGGAGTCTTTGGGTTTATCAAACACTGCATTACTAGTGTTATTTACTACTGTCTCCTGTGTCTAATCTATTCCATTGATCCACTACTCTATTTCTTAGCCAGTACCAAATAGTTTTGATAACTGCCACTTTATAATAAAGCTTCAGATTTGGTACAGCTAGCCCACCTTCCTGTGCTTTTTTTAATTTATTAGTTCCCTTGATATTTTTGACCTTTTGTACTTCCAGTTGAATTTTGTTATTATTTTTTCTAGCTCTATAAAATAATTTTAGGTAGTCTGATTGGTATGACACTGAATAAGTAAATTAATTTAGGTAGAATTGTCATTTTATTATATTAGCTCATCATATCCATGAGCAATTTATATTTTTCCAATTATTTAGATCTGATTTTATTTGTGTGAAAAGTGTTTTGTAATTGTGTTCATAGAGTTCCTGGGTTTGTCTTGGCAAGTAGACTCCCAAGAATTTTATATTGTCTACCATTACTTTAAATGTAATTTCTCTTTCTATCTCTTGCTGCTGGACTTTGTTGGTTGTGTGTAGAAATGCTAATGATTTATGTGGATTTATTTTATATCCTGCAACTTTGCTAAAGTTAATTGTTTCAAGTAATTTTTTAGTTGGTTCTCTAGGATCCTCTAAGTATACCATCATATCATCTGCAAAGAATGATCCTTTTGTCTCCTCCTTGCTTATTCTAATTCCTTTAATTCCTTTTTCTTTTCTGATTGCTAAAGCTAACATTCCTAGTACAATATTAAATAATAGAGGTGATAATGGACATCCCTGTTTCACCCCTGATCTTACTGGGAATGCCTCTAACTTATCCACATTACATATAATGTTTGCTGATGGTTTTAGGTAGATACTGCTTATTATTTTAAGGAAAGTTCCACCTATTCCTAAGCTCTCTCATGTTTTTATTAGGAATAAGTGCTGTATTTTGTCAAAAGCTTTCTCTGCATCTATTGAGATAATCATATGATTTTGATTAGTTTTCTTATTGATGTGGTTGATTATGTTAATAGTTTTCCTAATGTTGAACCAACCCTGCATTCCTGGCATAAATCCCCCCTGCTCAGAGTGTATTAGCCTGGTGATCACTTGCTGTAATCTCCTTGCTAATATCTTATTTAAGATTTTTGCATCAATATGCAGTGGGGAAATTGGTCTATAATGTTCTTTCTCTGTTTTGCCTCTGCCTGGTTTTGGTATCAACACCATATTTGTGTCATAAAACGAATTTGGTAGAAGTCCTTCTTCACCTATTTTTCCAAATAATTTGTATAGTTTTGGAATTAATTGTTCTTTAAATGTTTGGTAGAATTCACTTCTAAACCCATCTGGCCTTGGAGATTTTTTTTCTTAGGGAGTTCATTAATGGCTTGTTCAATTTCTTTTTCTAATATGGGCTTATTTAAGGATTTTATTTCCTCTTTAGTTAGCCTGAGTTGCCCAATCCTTTTAATTCTACCTACAAAGTATCTCTTTTATTAATCCACTCTTACCTACCTATATGATAAAATTTCTAGCTTGTTCCTTATCACCTCTCACTCAGACTATTGTAACTAACTGGTAACTCTTCCATCAAGCTTACCATTTTTTAGTCAAGCAGTTATTTTCCTGTGTTCTGTGAATTTAGGTTATCTTTATCTATGTGTCTATTTTTATTTCTATGTCTAACTAAAAATATAAAATAAAATAAGTAGGATTACAGAGGAAGCACATTATATTGAAAGCTATCTCTAGCTATATACTCATATGTATATATATGTATGTATATATATAGAAAGATGACAGATATGACTGATTTTAATATGATTGATTTTTATAAGCTTATGGACACCTCCTCAGGATGTTTTATTCATTTGTTAATTTATCTATTTATTTATTCATCCATCCACCCATCCATCCATCCATCCATTCATTGATTGATTCATTCATTCACAAGGCAATCAGGGATAAGTGACTTGCTCAGGTTCAAAGAACTAGCAAGTGTCAAGTGTCTGAGGCTGGATTTGAAGTCATATCTTTCTGACTGCCATGCCAGTGCTCTATCTACTCCACCACCTAGCTGTCCCTAGGATGTTTTTAAACATAAAAAATAATACCTGTATTAGTAACTTCACAGAGTTCTTGGTATATGTATAGTGTTATATAAATTTCAACTATTATTGCTATAAGCTCATTGAGGTAAAAGTGATATTTTTTTTCTTTTACCCACAGTTTTTTGTGTGTTTTATTTATTTTTTTGTCAGAATTTGTTATTTCATTGGTATAGAGTTCTGGTACGGAAACTCCATCCACCAATGGAGAGCAGCAACTTGGATATAAATTATATTCTTAGAAAGTTGTCTAGTTTCAAGTGAAATGAAGCCCAGGATTGACTTGGATGTAACACAGGCAGGATTTGAACTTAGGTCTTCCTGATGTCACACTGCTTTTTGCTTTGCACATCAAAAGTGGCTCAGTGTTTGTTTAGTTGTTGTATTTTTGTTTTATGACAAAATAATATAAAAAATTCCTGCTAAGTCTGTATTGCTTTTAGATACTCATGAAACCTGAAGCTTATCTCAGGGTGAATTAAAAGGAAAGGAAAAAAGAGAAATTCTCTGAACCACAGGTCAGAAATATCCTTGTGTAACTCAATTCAATCCATTTTAATTCAATAAGTATTTATTAAGAGCCCACGTATGTAAGACATTGTACTTGGCTCTGGTAATACAATGACAAAAGGGAAACAGTTGAAACCCTTAGGCAGTTCATAGTCTACTGGGAAAATACAGCCTATACACAGATAAACACAGATAAATACAGCCTATACACAGATAAACAAATGCACAAATGAACAAAAAAAGAATGAATAAAGTGAATAAACAAATGAGTGGTTGAATGAATAAGCAGATAGATAGATAGATGATAGAGAGACAGACAGATAAATAGAAAATGTATATGTAGGAGAAGTGAAGTAATTTCAAGAAAGAGAACAGAAACAGCTAAGAGAATAAGAAAAGGTTTTGTATAGGAAAATTCAACTGAATATGAATTCAAGCTGAATGTAGGTCTAACCTTGTTGGCTAAAGTGTTCTTTCTATTGTGCTCCTGGGGATACTTCCATCCAACACAAAATCTTAGTCATGGGCAGCATTGGCAAGAGTATGACCAGGGCTAACACGAGACATCCTTCTAGGTTTCTACACTGGTAAAGCATGGGTAGAGTCACAATGCTTTCATATACTTTTAGAAAAATGTGACTTTGTTTACATATGTATGTATGTATTAATTCATTTTATCCTTATGACAACTTCACTAAGATAGGTGCTATTATTATTATTCCCATTTTGCAGTTTGGGAAAATGAGGCAGGAAGAGATTAATTTATTTGCCCAGGGTCACACAACTAGGAAATGTCCAAGACAGGATTTGAACTCTGGTCTTCTTGATTCTAGGCCCAGCATTCTATTCACTTTACTAACTGCCTGTCAGAACAAAAGTATCATAGATTTAGAACTGGAAGAGGTCTCAGATATCATCTAAGTCAGCAAATTGTGGCACAGAAGGGAGAAGTAACTAAGTCTTAGGCTTGATACCCTAAGTCCAGACCTTGAAATGTTTCCACAGATGTTGGTATTCAATCTAAATTTTCTGCATCGGTAAACTGGACAACTAAAAAAATATCTTGCCATATTTATAAATGTGACAGATATAATCTAATTCCCAGCTTCTTAAACTGTGGGTCATGACCCTATATGGGTTCCCATGAATGAATGTGGGGCTTGTAAAAAATTTGGCAATATAAAAGGTTATGTATCTATTTTCTCTACCTAAACACCTGGGGTTGCATAAAAAATTTCTCAGGCAAAAAGGGGTCACAAAGTGGAAACCCTTTAAGGAGCCCTGATCTACTTCATTAATGCTTGATGAAATGTGCTAGCTTAATAGATCTGTTATCATGGAATGTTAGAGGACATTCAAAGAATACTAGAAGGAACCTCAGAAATAATCTCATCCAGTCCCCCTATTTTAGAGATAAGAACACTGAGGCCCAGAGTAGGGGAGTAATTTTACTGCTGGATGAAATTACCCCCAAGAGAAAGAACAATCTTGCCAACAAGGTTATACCTTTATTCAACTTCCATTTCTGTTCAATTGACTCTTCCTATATGAAATCTTTCCTCATTCTCTTAGCTGATAGTGTTCTCTCCTCTCTCTCTCTCTCTCTCTCTCTCTCTCTCTCTCTCTCTCTCTCTCTCTCTCTCTCTCTCTCTCTCTCTCTCTCAATGTCCTAGTACACACAACTTTCAAGCAACGAGGTTGTATTAAAACCTATGTTCTCCTTATGTTGAAAAATGCTATCTACGAGGGGCAGCTAGGTTGTGCAGTGGATAAAGCATTGGCCTTGTATTCAGGAGGACCTGAGTTCAAACCCAGCCTCAGACACTTGACACTTAACTAGCTGTGTGACCCTGGGCAAGTCACTTAACCCTCATCGACCCACAAAACAAAACAAAACAAACAAACAAACAAATGCTACCTACCCCCAGAGAAAGAACTGATGGAGTCTGAATTCAGATCAAAGCATACTCTTCTTTTTAACTCTTTTTATTTTTCTTGGAGTTTTTTGGTCTGTGTTTTCTTTCGCAACATGGCTAATGTGGAAATATGTTTTACATGACTGCACATGTATAATCTATATCCAATTGCTTGCCTTCTCAAGGAGTGGGGGGGAGGGAGAGAATTTGGAGCTCAACATTTTTAAAAGAATATTAAAATTGTTATTTTGATATTTTGCATGTAATTGGAAAAAATAAAATATAAAAATTAAAGATAAAAAAATAAAACCCATGTCCTCATACTTATGTCAGTGCTCTTTCTACTATAACACACTGCACCCATCCAGTGATCCATTTACATTTTACTCTTGATACTGTCAATCCTGTGTCCCTTTGCTATTTTCCTTATATCTAAAATACTATATTATACATTACATGTATAATATTTAATTTATATATTTATTATATTATAGTTTACCATTAATTTTGCTGATCTCATGTTTAGAACCTGCCAGAAGTTGTGATTTAATTTCTATCTAGACAGATTTACTATCAAGGTATCTGTGTCCAACCTTCCTAACATATCTGTTGGGTAACATGACTCAAATGAAATTTTTTAATACATTAATGGAATTTGTTTGAATCTAACTTTCTGAAAATTGTTTTTTTCCCCCTTAATCAGGGAGGGATCTTTGATCCACACATAAGAGAACATGAGAGATGCACCTTACATTCTGTGAAAACTGACATATTAGCATTCTGGATAAGAATCAGGTGAGGGCCAAATGATTATAGCTTCAGAAGATTGATCTGATGAATAATGTCAGAATTCCTGAACACTCAACTTCACTTTGTCTCTGTCTGGCTTTTGTTTTTCACATCATTTACCCCCCCCCCCATACTTTTTTTTTCTTTTCAGAAGTTGCCGAGCCCATTAATTTGAAACAGTCTAAGATGGTAAAATTAGTCATTCCCCAAAACTGTGGGTGGAAAAAATATCCTTTGATCTTCACCTTCCTAAATTACTAAGATACCACAGTTACTCACATCCCTGACATCACTACTGTGTGTTTGTATAACTGGTCTCCATTATATAGGCTGAGGAAGGGTTGTGAATTGGGAGCACTCATCTTTATTGAGTGTCCTTAGTTTCTTTCCAGTTACATTGAGGCATTGTGGTTTATTGGGCAGAGTGGTATATGTACACAGGGGGTACAAATACAGAAAAACAAAACAAAACAAAAAACCCAGAACTTTGCCAGACTATGGACAAAGCAGTCCAAGAAACAAAGACGTTGTAGCCCAAAAGACCAGAGATGCACGTGATAGTACATGTTAAAGAAATGGCTTATTTTATTTTGTTTTATTTTTTTGGTGGGACAATGAGGGTTAAGTGACTTGCTCAGGGTCACATAGCTAGTAAGTGTCAAGTGTCTGAGGCCAGATTTGAACTCAGGTCCTCCTGAATCCAGGGCTGGTGCTTCATCCACTGTGCCACCTAGCTGCCCCTGAAATGGTTTATCTTAAAGGCTTGTTTACTTTGACCAAGGTACCAGCTGTCCCAGAATAAGCCCTGAAGATAGACAGCTGAATTTGATATTTTGAGTTCCAGTCTCAGCCCTGAGGTTCCAGGTTCTGATTGTAGCCCTCAGGCTCCAAGTCCAGGTTAGTTCTGGGGTTTGGGGTTCCAAAAGCAAACAGTCTTGAGAATCTGAGTTCCAAGCTTAGCCCTGAAGTCTCATCCTTGGGAGTTTGAAGTTCTTATGAAAGCCCTAGGGCTCAGAGATCTTTTAAGATTGAGTTTCAGAATTTTTATCTGATCCATGAGGTTATAAATTTTTATCTCAATTCTGGGGGTTTGAGGCCTTAATCCCAAACCAGGGCTAAATGTAGCCCTGAGATTATGAGTTTTAGTCTCAGCCCTGAGGTTCCTAATTCCAAACTCAGGCCTGGGGTTTTGATTTTCAGTCTTAGTTTAGATGATGACAAATTATAGTCAAGACATTTAAGAAGAGTGGACTTTGCTTTCCCCTTCATTTAGAGAAAATTAGGTAATAACCCTGTTATTCTTTATATGTATGTCAGAAAGAATTGATTACTTGAATAGCTATTGCGACTATAAAAAGGATGCAACCTAAACTTAATGATTAAATTAATGAAATATTAAGGCATTCCCTGCTGAAGTGGTCTTGTTAATGAAAAGTTCTAGCATATATTTCATGTTTTCAGCCACATAAAGAGGGAGGTGTGTCACATGTAGCATTTAAATATCATCATGTTTTGAGTTATTAAAGTGTTTATATATACATATGTACATATACATGCCTCTCTCTATATATAGCAATATCCACATCTTGATATATATATATATATATATATCCATTTATTGGTATATAGATATATATGTCAAGATATAGATATGTTCAGTCATTTTTCAGTAGTGTCCAATTCTTCATGACTCCATTTGGGATTTTCTTTGATTTTTTGTTTGTTTGTTTGTTTGTTTTGTGGGGCAATGAGGGTTAAGTGACTTGCCCAGGGTCACACAGTTAGTAAGTGTCAAGTTTGTGAGGTCAGATTTGAACTCAGGTCCTCCTGAATACAGGATCAGTGCTTTATCTACTGGGCCACCTAGCTGCCCTACCCAGTTGTTTTTTTGTTTGTTTGTTTTACAAAGATAGTGGAGCAGTTTGCCATTTCTTTCTCCAACTCATTTTGCAGCCTTTACAAACAGATTTTACAAACTTGAGGCAAACAGGGCTAAGTGGCTTACCCAGGGTCACATAGGTGGTAAGTGTCTGAAGCCAGATATGAAGTCACAAAGATTAGTCTTCCTGACTTGAGCCCCAGCACTCTATCCATTGTGCCACCTAGCTGCGATATATCTGATAATGTCTGGGTAAACTTCTATTCACACAACCGTTGCTTTGATAAATAAATATGTATAAATAGAATTTTTAAGAATCATATTTAAACTTCTGGAGACCATGTTTTATTCTTTAATATTCCCCATTGCATCTAGTACTATGTCTTGCACATATTAAGTGCTTAAAAATATTTGTTAATTTGATTTGATGCTTATATTGTTCAGGGGAATCTTGCTAATCAAAGGGGTCCTGTAAAAATCAAATTATAAAGTGAATTGTCCCTTTCAAGTGCACAGAAACATATCTTAACCTTCCTGAATCAAAGGATCATAGAATTTAGGGCTGAAAAATCCTTTATTTAACAAGTTTGCCCAATCTCCTTATTTTACACAAGAGGAAACTGAGTCTTCCAGGGAGGAAATAACCTGCTCAGAGTTACATAGGTAATGGGTAGGAGAGTTAGGATGTAAAACATCCATTTTCAAGTTCAGCATCTGGTGTAGAATAATATCTAACAGTTATGTAGCATTTTAAAGTTTGCAAAGTATTATATATATATGGGTATATATATACACACACATATTATAGATATATTATATATATGTGTGTGTGTGTGTGTGGCTGTTGAGAGGCACACACACACACACACACACACACACTTTTGGTCCTCTCAACAGCTCTGGGAGGTAGGTGATACTGTTATCCTCGCTTTAAAGAAGAGGAAGGGGCAGCTAGGTGGCTCAGTGGATAAAGGACTGGCCCTGGATTCAGGAGGATCTCAGTTCAACTCTGGCCTCAGGCATTTGACACTTACTAGCTCTGTGACCCTGGGCAAGTCACTTAACCCTCATTACCCTACACCCCCCCCCAAAAAAAAGAAGAGGAAACTGAGGCTGGAAGTCTAAATGACTTGCCCAAGGTCACACAGTTACTATGTGCCTTGGTTGAACTCAGTTTCTTCTAACTTCAAATACAGTATTCTATACATTAAGCCAACTAGTTGCCTGTTGATAGTAGCATTGCTAATGGTTTCTGTCTTACAGAATCTGTCTAGTTTCTTTTTCTACCATAAAAAAACGCAAACAAAAACATTTTGAAATTAAAAAACAACAACAACAACAACAACACACCACTATCAAGTTGTCTAGGTCACAAAGACCAACAAGTTGGCTCTTCTAAATTAAAATAAGAAGAATGGTCAGTGTGCCCCTAGTGGCTATTCAAGGGAAGTCACCCCCCACATGATCAAGGTGGCAGTAAACCTCTGTCTTCCTACAAACTTTGCAGACTTCTCTATCCATTGTGCCACCAAGCCTATCTTTGGATCTCTGAGTTTATTTTTCATCCTAAAGTTGAAAGTTATAGTGAAAAATCTCATGTTGAGCCTCCTGAGCTTGTTCTTTTTTTTTTTTAAACCAACTTTCTCTTAATTCTAGGAGATGTTACCCTGCCCTGAAAAACCATCAATGATTTCACTAGTGACTTCAATGTAATAACAGTTGCAGACTAAGGGGAGCCAAAGGGAACAATAGTCAGTGTTGTTTTTCCAAATATTTCCTGGAGCCCTTCCCTCCTCTCCTCCACGGAAATCCTTCCAAGCTGCCCAGCAAATAACTACAAAGCTTTTAACAACCCTTTGAAAATGCTTATACCAGGACATCCTTTTTTCACATGGTAACAAGCTGGTTAAAAAAAAAGGCATTGAAAACAATCCCCCTACCCCCACCCCTTACTGGACAGACTAGAAGCATTACTCATCCTAGGCAAGCAAATAGGAAAGTGATGATTGGAGAAGGTCGGAACAAGGCAACATGGAACCTTGTTGGAAACTTCCAGTTAAACTCTTATCTAATCCCAGATCACTTTGACTAAATGCATCAAGTAAAACAAAACATACATTAAAAAATAAAACAAAAGAACACTTGAATAGAGAAAAAGCAAGCTAATCCATCCCCCCCCACCACACACACACACCATTTTATGTCTAAAGTTCGTTTAATTTAACTTTTTCTTTTCAACAAGTTGTTTTAATGTCATATACATTGCCTAATGCTATGGGCACCAGTCCATGTTTCCTACTTCCCTCTACTGGACGGTTTGTGCAAGTTCACCTGTCTCACAAGTGTTGTCTACCCTTCCCCTCCCCCACCCCCATAGGACTGGAACTTGTTCATCCTTTGTTTTTGAAGAGGATCAATGACATAACAGTTGATGCCAAGGGCTCTTTGAGGACATCTGATTCAAACTTAGATGTGCTGGAGACAGCTCAAACTAGTCCAAGAAAGCTGATTGTTAAATTTCTAGAGGGAGCATTTAGATTTCTATTGACATAGGAAGATATCATGTGTATTTTTAACTATATCTGTGCACACATGTACTAAATATATATATGATATGATTGTACATGTATAATCTATATCAGATTGTTTAATGTATTAGGGAGGAAGGGAAGGGATGGAAGGAGAGAGAAAAATTTGGAACTTAAAATCTTATAAAAATAAATGTTGAAAACTATCTTTACATGTAATTGGAAAAATAGTAAAATACTATTTAGAAAAAATATATGATAGCAAGTATTTTTAAAAAGCTTTAAGGATTATAAAGGTCTTTACAAATATTGTGTCATTTGATCCTCACAGTGACCTTGGGAAGTAGTCACTAAAATTATCTCCACTTGATTTGACAGATGAGGAAACTGAAGCAGACAGAAAATTTAAGTGACTTGCCTAAGGTCACACAGCTAGTAAGCTTCTGAGGCCAGATTTGAGACTGTGGTTCCTGACTCCAAATCCTGAAGTACTTTGAACTATAGGGTTGACTTACTTCAGGGAGTTGACATGAATAAGATATACATAGACATAAATAGGATGAGCATTTTAATATTTTACTTTCCAAAGTTGTTTTATATATTATTCATATTTTATTCATGTCAACTCTATGAAGTAAGTAAAGCATATAATTAGTTGAAAGTATTTGAGAATGTATAGGATGGTGAGGAGAAAACTCAGTGGTGATATAAAAGCTCTTCCCATGTTTTTGAAGGATTGTTCAGTGGAAGAAAGATTAGTCTTCTAAAAGCTGGCCTGAGGGAAGAAATGGCAGACGAATGTCAGCGACTGGAAGGCAGGGGCTTTTTGTTTCTGTATCCTCCTTAACACAAAACCTTGAATACATTGGGTGCCTAAAAAAAAGGCACCTAAAAGAAAAATTCCTAACAAGAGTCTTCCAAAAATTGGGTTGCTTCGGGAGATAATGGGTTCCCTATTGTTGGAATCCTTTAGGATGAGGCTTGTTGAAGAGAATCTGTAAAAGGGTGTCATTGCTTAATTAGGGATGGAACTCAGTGTCCAAAATAACCTTCCAACTCTATCATTCTATGATGCTCCTTTAATGGGGCATAACGCCAGCACAATGGAGGCTACAAAAGGGAACAGGAATAACAGCTTGCTTCTGGAGTTGGAGGAACTGAATTCAAATCCCATGTCTGCTGCTTGCTACCTAAACAATTTTTAGACAAATAGCTCGAACTCCCTATGCTTCTATCTGTAAAATGAGGAGTTTGGACTAGATGTCCTCTCATATCCCTTGTAGCTCCAAGTCAATGGGCTCCAGATGACTGTGGTGAAAACTGAGGCAGACAAGATTTCTATGACTTGTTCAAAGTCTTTCCATCTTGCATGGCAAAAACTCAAACTGGACTTCTGGTTTTATGATATTTAGACTCTGAGTGGGAAGGCTTTTCCCTTATCCTTCTATGATTTAGGTTTTCTTAGTTTCTTTCTGTGTCATTATTCTGTTGCTATGTTTGTGAGTGTGTGTGTGTGTTGTCAGTAAAGCAGATGGTTATGATGCTGAACCTCTATTGCTCATGGATATGGTTACAGGTCAATGGGAGGTTGGTGGGAGAAGCATTAATAGGATATAACTATAGCTCTCCTAGAGTCACAAAGGAGTGGGCCATAATCGGGGGGGAAATATGAAAATCATTCATTTTCACATTAGAAGCTGCTGAACTGTGGCACCTGCTCTACTATAGCAATCTGGACTGATGGCATAAAAGGCAGAGTGTAAAAAGAATTGTAGACACTATTGCAAATGGAATAGAGCTCTCTTTGTCCTCTGAATACTAAGACAAGGCTCATTTAGAAAAGACGACGTGGCTTGGATTTTTTGTTTTTTTGTTGGTTTTTTTCTCTCTCCCTAGAGTCTCTTTTTTTCTCTGTCAGACAGTTTTGCAAGGTCCAAATGTAAGCTCTCCTAACCTTCCACTGGGTTTTGGCATTGATGCCTGTTCAGATTTACCCTGATCAACTAACAAGTATCAAGCTAGATGTCACAATGGGTATAAATCTCTGACCTGGAATGAGGAAGACCTGAGTTCAAATTTTGTTTCTGACACTTAACTTGCTGTGAGATGTTGGCAAAGCCACTTAACTTCTCTCAGCCTCAGTTTCCTCATATACACTATTGGGATAATAGCAGCACTTACCTCACAGTGTCATCGTGAAGATGAAATGAAATAATTTATGCAAAATATGTTGCTTTCATATAAATATATATATTTATATATGTATATATATATATATATAAGCTAGCTAGCTGTGATTATTTATTGATAGTTTACTGTATACTAGTTATTGTGCTAAACAGTGGAGAAACAAGAAAAAAGTAAAATCAGTCCTGGCCCACAAGGAACTTTCTAAGATTCTAAGAAGGTGGGAGGAGGAGACAACATATTTATAACAGTGTTACATGTAAGTACAAGATAGAAGATTAATTTAGAGGGGTGGTATTAGAAATATAGTCATTCCTAGTCATAAAAAGACCTGAAAACTACAGAATTATAGTATTGAAGGAAGGAAGGAAGGAAGGAAGGAAGGAAGGAAGGAAGGAAGGAAGGAAGGAAGGAAGGAAGGAAGGAAGGAAGGAAAGATTTATTATGTACTTACTATTATGCAAAACACTGTGCTAAGTGTTAAAGATGCAGATAGAAAAGACCTTCCCTGCTCTCAAGGAGCTTACATGCTGATGTGGAGGACATCTATGGAAGATTTGAGCTACAACTCAGATGGAAAAATTCATATGGTCTCTAGGTTGCAGCAGCAAGGCAAATGATTCTTTAATGTCATTTTCATTGATAAAACTGTATCAATTTGTGATGTTGAACCATTTGACAGTGCCCAGGACTTTGGTGGCAAGAGCTTTTTTTTTCTTCTGGATCTTCAATAAATGTTGTGAGCAGAAGACTAAATCTGAACTAGAAAATTATGGAGGTGCGGGGAGGGCAATCAATATATAGGTCATTTTAGTCTTAGCAAAGGTCAGGTCTCTCCTGAGGTTCTTCTTGACTTCTCTTGGAGCTATTCAGAATGTGACTCTGGATGTCTGGTGTGTATCTTTGTCTAAGGAAAAGGATTATCTCTGTGCTTAGTCTTGCTAACCAGGACAAGATTATTCTATGATAAAACATTGTACAAAAACTGTACTGACTACATTCTTTCCTCCCCTCTTGTTTTTCCCGTCCCTTTCCTTTCTTCTAGAAAAGACTCCCTAAGATTGGGGATTAGGTGAGGTGAAAAGAAAAGGGGTAGTGGAATAGAAGTATATAGCATTAACTAGACGAAAGTGGAGGACAAAGATAATGAAATGTATATAAGGACAGAACACAGTTAACAATAACTGAACATGAATGAAATGAACTCACCCATAAAATGGAGAACAGTGGTAGAATGAACTAAAAAGAAGAACCCAACAGTACGTTGTTTTAATAAAATATTTGAGAAACAAAAATTCACACAAAATTAAAAATAAAAGGATGGAACAAAATATATTATGCATTAGGGGAACCCATAAATGCCTAGCAAATGAATTCTCTTTTTATTTTACATCATTATAAATAAGCATCATGGGCATTTTGAAAAACACTAGGATAGTCTTCCTCTTCTTTTGCATGTGTCTTCTATAACATTGTACATTTGTACATGGGAAGAATCAATCATGTATATGTGTATTTGTAGAAAGAATATTGATCAGAGAAATTCTATATTCAATATATGTACCTTCTCATAGAGAGTATGTATATTGCCATTAGAATCTTGTTCAGAGGACAAGGATAAATCCTAATGGAATCTTAGATACTGAGGCTCTTCCAAAAAAATAAATAGACTGGTTTAAAGCCATTCCTTATAACATACAAGGCAGGGGCTCTCAAACTGTGATATAGATACCACTGGGAGTAGAAGTTTGTTAAGAGAGTATAGGGAATATTTGGTAAATATTTATATTAGCATAATAAAATATCCCCAAAGTAGCAATGTTAGAGGAAAAATATCTCTTCGTTTTATCTCATTTCTTATATACATATGCATGGTAAAATCTACAAAGTATTTTCTTTCATACCACATAGATATGTGGGGTTGTTCACTGAAAGCCAAGGGGTACAGACAGCAAAAGTTTGAGGAACATTTCTCCTAGGCAATGAGTTTCAGTGACTGAACTGGCTTTTGAGATGAGACTTGGTCCATGTGCTTCGGGTACCCTGGATCATTGGTATGGTATACTGGAATATAATACCAAGACCAATACCAACTCTCTACAACCTTTGCCAGGTATAGGGCACCCCCAAAGAAACTCAGAATGCCTACAGAAATTATTATATTCTATCAAAAGGCATAAAACAACCATCTGTAATACCTCTCTGTAGCTGTGTATGGTATGGCCTTCCTAAAGCTGTTTTATTTGAGTCTTTAACAACCCTTTCCAGTATTCCATAATGCCAGCTGCTTGAGGGTGATATGGTATATGGAAAGTTCATTTTATATTCTGTGTTCCTGGACCAGTTTTTAGACTTTCTTGGTGTAGTGGGATCCTTGATCAGAAGCTATTGAGTATGGAATTCCATAGCAGTATATCAAGCACTCTGTTAGTTTCCTAATGATTGTAAATGTTTTTGTTTGGTAGCTTGGGAATGCAGGGCCAAATCCTGAATAAGTATTACCAGCCAGAGCCAATCTTTGCTTGTTCCATGCAGGAAGAGGCCCTATGAAACCAATTTGGCCCTAGGTTCTGGTTGCCCTCTTCAGAGGATTTCAGCATATCTGGGCCTCAAGGTTGGTTATGTGTGCTCACATCTGAGGTAGCCATAAGGGAAATATTAACATCCTGTGATCTCTAGCTCACACATAACCTCTCTCCTTTTTTCTCTGTCTACTCTGTTCATGGACTCACCAAGAAAGGTAAGGGAATTCAGATAACCCCCTACGATCATTTTTGGTATGGAATGGGAGAAAAATTAATCAAGCCAAACACTGTTCTAAGTACAATAAATGAATATAGAAAGAGTAAGACAGTCCCTGCCCTCTAGGAGTTCATATTCCAATAGGGGGAGAAGATACATATAGGAGAGTTTAGCTGCAAGGCAGATATAAAAGCCCTATGGTCCTTAAGAGGCAGAAGCAGAACAACTGGCAAGGGATAGAGATACTTACAGTGCCTTTGTTTTTTGTTTGTTTGTTTGTTTTGTTTTGTTTTGTGGGGCAATAGGGTTTACATGACTTGCCCAGGGTCACACAGCTAGTAAGTGTCAAGTGTCTGAGGCCGGATTTGAACTCAGGTACTCCTGAATCCATGGCTGGTACTTTATCCACTATGCCACCTAGCTGCCCCCTTAGGGTACCTTTGTATGCCAAGTTCTGGATAGGGCCATTTGGTTCCCAATAGTCATAAATCATAAGAGATTGATAATACCATTCATCTCCTCCTCTTTGATAGTGGCATAATTATTTTTGTTGCATAAATGTGCAGCAACTCCAGTCAGTGACTCTCTTCCTATTTATTATGTGACAAATTATCAAGTATTTAAGTGTTTACTGTGTACCAGGAAATGTGCAAAACACTGGGGATACAAAGGCAGAAATAGAACAGTCTCTGTCCTCAAGGAGCTTACATTCTATCAAAGGAGAAAACATATTCATCTATGGCTATTTGCATAATATAAACAAAATTATTACAAAGGTCATTTGGGGAGTGATGGCAGTAGCATGTGTTAGGAGTGGTGATGGCTTAAGAAAGGCATCAGGTAGAAGGTGGAGTTTGATCTTCTCCATATTGCTTTATCTACTATTTTCTACACTTGCAAACCAGGAGCCAATCCGTTTGTTTATTAATCTCTCTAAATATGTTCAGTCTTCCAAGTCTCATCCATAACTTTCTTAGAACACAAACCATTATAAGATCAGTCCATTGGGATGATTTATTTTCCTCTTCACCTTGTATCATCAAACGGATGGTGCAAACTAGTGGGTGACTGCTGTCTGTTGACTAGTGATTTATTTCACTCTCCAGGGAAGCATGGTTGCTTTTGACTTATACTTTTTGAGGGGGATGGAAACTCTGTCACCTTCTACTTCACACAACCAATCAGTGTGGCTCTAACATTGATTAGGTCCTCTTTGAGCACAAAGGATCATCACCAAAACCAAGGAAACTGATATAGCATTTATTCCACTTATACCTTTTCCTATAACACATTAGAAGGCTAATGAAAGCACCATAGGGAGCCCACAGATCCTATGATGAAGCAGACCCTCATCATTACTCGTCACTTACCTACCTCCAATGAGCCAGTAGTAAAGAACATTTGGTTGGTAATTATCCTTTATCCAGTACATGGTAAAGGACAAAAATGACCTTAGGTTCCTGTGACAGAGAGAATTGTATTAATTATTCCTTCCCTATGCCTTAGATGAGATTATAGTGTGTGTGTGTGTGTGTGTGTGTGTGTGTGTGTGTGTGTGTGTGTATGTTAGCATTCAGTGGTATGTTTAGGGATGGGGCTATGTATGTGTGAAGGGAAAGTGTTAGTGGGAAACTAGCTCTGTTCTTAAATTGGCCAAAATCACAATATCATAGATCTGTAGCTGGAAGAGACTTCAAAGTCCACCTATTCTAACTCCTCATTTTATAGATAGAGAAGTTGAGGATCAAGGAAGATAAAAATGTATACAAAGTCACACAGGTATTAAATCTCAAAGGATCTCAGGATCAAGGTCCTTCCTAATCAGGTAATAGATTGTGAGTACAGAGACCTGATATGGCAGCTAGGAAGTACAGTTGATAGAGAGCTAGTCTATGAAAGACATGAGTTCAGATGTGACCTCAGAGACTTAGTATCTGTGTGACCATAAGCAAAACACTTAACTTTGTTTGCCTCAGTTTTCTCATCTGTAAAATGAAGATGATAATATCTACCTCCCAGGGTTGTTGCAAGGATCAATTGAGATAATATTTGTAATGTGCTTAGGAGAGTGTCTGGCACAGATTAGGTACTAAATAATAATAATAATAATAATAATAATAATAATAATAATAATAATAATAATAACTATTATTATTATATGGACATAGTTTAACTTTCCTTTATTTTTTCTTTTAAATTGAGTATTTTTTTCTTCCTTCCTTCCTTCCTTCCTTCCTTCCTTCCTTCCTTCCTTCCTTCCTTCCTTCCTTCCTTCCTTCCTTCCTTCCTTCCTTCCTTTCTTTCTTTCTTTCTTTCTTTCTTTCTTTCTTTCTTTCTTTCTTTCTTTCTTTCTTTCTTTCTTTCTTTCTCTCTTTCTTTTGTGGGGCAATGAGGGTTAAGTGACTTGCCCAGGGTCACAAAGCTAGTAAGTGTCAAGTGTCTGAGGTCGAATTTGAACTCAGGTCCTCCTGAATCCAGGGCTGGTGCTTTATTCACTGAGCCACCTAGTTGCCCCCTAAATTGAGTATTTTTTCAAACAAAACCTTTCTCTTTTGTTTTTGAAAAAGAAAAAAAAAAGAGGAAAAATCCTTATAAGAAATATATAGTCAAGGAAAATAAATCCTCACATTAACCATGTCAAATATATGCACATAAATATATACATATGTACATACATATATACATGCATTTCTCAATCTGCATCCTGAGTCTATCACTTGTCTGTCAGCAGGTGGGTAGCACTTTTTTTTCTTTTTCTTTTTCTTTTTTTTAAAATTAATTAATTTATTTGCAGGGCAATGAGGGTTAAGCAACTTGCCCAGGGTCACACGGCTAGTAAGTGTCTAGTGTCTGAGGCCTGATTTGAACTCATAACCTCCTGAATCCAAGGCTAGTGCTTTGTCCACTTCACCACCTAGCTGCCCCCAATGTGTAGCACATTTCATGATGAGTCCTCTAGAATTGTGGTTAGCAATTGTATTGTTCAGAATTTTTAAGTCTTTCTTTTGTTTCTTTTGTTTGTCTTTACAATTTTATAATTATATAAATTATTCTCCCGTCTGCTCAATTCACTCTGTTTCAATTCATACAAGTCCTCATAATTTTTTTCTGAAACCATCCCTTTCATCATTTTTTATAACAAAATAGAAGTCCTTTGCTTTCATATACCATAATCTATTGAGTAATTCTCCAATTTAGGGGTAATTATTTAGTTTCTAGTTGGGTTTTTTTGTCATTACAAAAAAAGAAATTATATATGTGTGTGTGTGTATACATATATACATATACACATATTTGTACAGGTGGTTTCTTTCCTTCTTTCTTTGTTCCCTTTGGAGGAGGAAGGCCTAGTAGTGGTATCGCTAAATCAAAGGGGATGAAAAATTAACTTTCCTTTGCAATGCAACTACCTTTATGCATATGCAAATTTCAAGTACAGAAATCTAATCAGACCATTTTCAACTTCCCTCCAGAGATTCTTGCAAAGTTCTCTCTTAATTCAGTCCTGTTTCCACTCCCTTTGCAGTTTGCTTGGAGTACTGAGCAATAGAGAGCTTAGCCCACAATCTCTGGACTTTTATTGATCCCAGCATTCTAATGCAGAACTATTATCTATCACCTACTATTCATGTGAGCATCTCCTTGAATCCAAAGAATTAGAGGAAAGCTCACCACAATATACCAATAAGGGAGCTAAGTGATTCTGTCCATAGAGTGCTGAGCCTGAATTCAGGAATACCTGAATTCAAATCTAGCTTTAGAAACTTGCTGTATAACTTTTTGTAAGTAACTTAACCTCTTTCAGCCTCACTTTCCTCAACCGTGAAATGAAGATCATAATAGCACCTACCTTTCTGGGTTTTTGTTTATGAGTATGAAATGAAATAGTATGAATAAAGTGCCTGACCCACAGTAGGTCTTTAATAAATTATTGTGTGTTTCTCCACTCCAAAACTGGGAGGTTAGAAATTTCTGCCCTTTTTGACTCTATCTTATACCAAAGCTTCAGTTATTTTTCATTATAGAAATCCTACCCCAATCCCAGCTTCTTTCATTTCAATAACTCATATATAGGTTTCTGTTATTGAAAGCAATGAGTAGACTAGCTATGGAATTCCAAATAAAAATTTGTAGGGGCTTGAAAAGACACCAGCATTTCTTATGTGGCAATGAAAGAGCCATTGATCTTTCAACTGGTTTTGAAATAGCTACTGCAGCATACTGCTCCTGTGGCATCACAAGGTGGGTACTCTTGTGTCCAAGGTGGTCATTCAAATGGTCTTCAACTGGAATTTCTGCACAGCTGTCTAGGATAACAACATGCTTCTCTAGGATAACATTTCTCTGAAAGTAGAGCTCCCTTCAGATTAGGTCTCTATGACATGCATCTTATAGGCCAGGAATCAATGGTGGAACATCTGCTATGGGTCATTGTGGAACTAAGTTGTCATGGTGTTCCTCAAGTTCTTGCAGTATCTAGTTGTTCTTTTCAATCATTGTGCTTGATTCACTTGCTGACACTATTTTTGCAACACTTTTGGAAAATGCTTATTAGGGCAATGAAGAGAAGTCAGCTGAGTGAACTCCTATTAGTAGGCCTTGCCAATCAAAGAGACAAATGCCTGGGTGGAATGCCACTAATTGACTAAATTGAATATTACAAACAGAGGAGCAGCAGAATGAATGTAATAAACATTGAATAGTGCAAATCTGTTTAGTGATTATTTGTGTATTTAGACATATACATAAACAAACACACATATGTATATATATATATACACACACACATGTATATGTGCATACATATTCCTTCTATTTAATCAAGGAGAGTTTTATTTAGTAAAATATGAGTGAATTAAGGTAGATTTTGATCTGATGCACTTTTCAAAATAAAAACCAAATTTTGTGCAACCATTTTGGGGATGGAGAAGAGAGGAGCAAATGTGGAATTGCCTATTTATTAGCAGTATGCATAAGAGGAAATGCGGGGAGGAAAGGCAATAAGCATTTATATAGCACCTACCATGTGTCACAAATTGTGCTAAATCCTTTACAAATATTACCTAATTTGATGCTCACAACAATCCTGGGAAAAAGGTGTTGTTATTATCTCAATTTTACAGATGAGGAAACTGAGACAGATAGATGTTGAATGACTTGTCTAGGGTCACAGAGCTAGTAATTGTTGGAAGCTGAATTTGCCCTCAAGTCTTCCTGGCTCCAGGCCCAGCACTCTATCCATTGTACCACCTAGCTGCCTCATAAGCAGAAAAGATCTCTGATTTTAGAATTGCTTTAACATGCGTTAGCTTGTATATGATTCTTTTTCTTCCTCCAAAAATACTTAGATACAAAGACTGGAAATTGTTAGCAAACAATTTGCAACTTTATTTTATGCTGTTTTGTGAATGGAGTATTTAAAAGAACACTGCCCTATGAGTTTGGGGACTTTAATTTTTGTTCTGGCCATGTGACCGACCTCCAGCAAATCACTTCAAATTTCTGGATTTCATTTTTTTCCATTGGTAAAATAAGCAGTTGGAATTAGAGTAGAAGATTATAGATTTGGAGGCAAAAGACCCATTAGAGGTTATCTAATCCAATGACCTCATTCCCCATTTTATAGATGAGGACGCCAAGGTCATGAAGTTCTAGTGACTTGTCTAAAGTCATACAAATAGGAAGAGCCAGGACAGGAATTAGAACTCAGGGTCTCTGATTCCCAAACTATTAGCCTTTTCATGACAACATGAAGGTCTACTCCAGGGCTATCATCCTAGAAGTCGTCTTTGTTATTGAGGTATTTCAAAAGTGTCCAACTCTGTGACCCCATTTGGGGTTTTCTTGGCAAAGTTCTTAGAGTGGTTTGCCATTTCTTTCTCCAGCTCAACTTATAGATGAGGAAACTGAGGCAGACCACATTAAGTGAATTGCCCAAGGTCACACAGCTGGTAAGTGTCTGAGGTCAGGTTTCAACTCAGGTCTTCCTGATTCAAAGTTCAGTATTTTATTTACTGTACCACCTAGCTGCTCCTCATCCTAGAACTATAATTCTCTAATTATTCCATGGCTTAGTTCCCTGGTAAAATTATAAATTCCTTGAGGATAGGGATCTTATCTTTTATTTTTCTCCCTTTTTCCTCGGAGTATCCCTCCCAACTCCTACTGTGCTGGGCTCATAACAGATGGTCATCAACTAGTTAATGACCAATTTATTGATCTTGAGTAGGAGCAGGACTGGGGAATCAAATGGCTTTTTTTAGGTGCATGGACCAGAGCTTTCTAAGAACTATAAAAGGTTATGTGCATATATCTGTGTATGCATACTTACCCACATTTATAGACCCCTTTTAGCTCCTGGTAATCCCTAGCCAACCCCTAGACTATTAGCAATCATTCTGAGTTTACAGACATTCAGAGATGAGGATGAGATTGCACTTTTGGAAAATTTATTACTGGCAGAAGAGCTTGCATCCCAAGGGCAAGAGTTTTGTTTCTTTTGCGACTAATAACTCAACATGGATGGCAGGCAGGAACACTTTATAAAACATCTTCATTCCTCACAGGTGAAAAAAAGTGCTAGCCAGTGTAGGTTGCAGTATTTCACTTAATTCAGGGGTGATTTGATTACTCTTATTTTAAGCATTTTAACATTGCCCCCAACAGTGCCCATAGACAGTTGGGAAAAATGAGAAGACCCTGTGGAAACACACATCTCATTTTATATTGCAGATGTGGTGGTAATTGTACTCTAAGCGGCATTAGTGCTGGTTCTGGAGGAAAAGCAAAATTGCATACAATGAGATTCTGGGGGAAATGGATTTGTTACCTAATAGAAGCACCTGCCTTGATGAAATGGCTAATAATAAGTACATGTGGAGGGAGAGTTATTATTATTTATTAAGTTTCATTTGTTTACAAAGTAACTGGAATAGGCCAGCCACAAGTAGATGAGGTATACTTTTCTCTTCACGAACAAAGATAGCCCCATTTCCTTTAGGCATGGGCTTCCTGGAAACAGGGGGAAAGGGAGAACTAAAACTCTTTTTACAGACCTTGAGATCCCTTCATTTCTATAGTCAATGGTCCCACTAAGACACTTACTAGCTTTGTAACCCTGGGCAAGTCAGTTAATCCTGTTTGCCTCAGTTTCCTCATTTGTAAAATGAACTGGAGAAGGAAATAACGAACCATCCCAGCATCTTTACCAAGAAAACCCCAAAGAGGTTCATGAAGAGTTGGACACAACTGACAAATGATTGAATAATGGTCTTATAGTCTCTTGGATCTCAAAATATTAAATAAGTAAAATCTCCAATGGATAGCTAAATGATGCCAATAGATTAGATAGATTGAATTACTCAGGGACAGAGGAAAGTCCAGTCAAGCGCAGTGTATAGAGCACTAGGCCTGGTGTCAGAAAGACCTGAGTTCAAATCTGGATTCACACACTCACTAGCTATGTCATCCTACGCAAGTCACTTTACCTAAGTGTGCCTCAGTTTCCTTAACTATAAAAATGAGGATTATACTGCCTACCTCTTAGAGTTGTTGTAAAGATCAAATGAGATAGTATTTCTAAAAGTGTTTAGCCTAATGCCTGGCACAAAATGGGTGCTAAATAAATGCTTATTCCCTTTTTTTCCATTTATAGAATGCTTTAAAATTTAGAAAATACCATACCTTAACTCAGTATTTCATCTGAGCCTCGATAAAAATCATGTAAGATTAGTAGTACAAATATTATGATCTCCATTTTACAAATGAGAAGAAACCTGAGGGCCAGAGAAGAAAAGTGGGCAAGTGCCCAGGTTTACATAGCTAGTAAATAGCAGAAGTAATATTTGAACCCAATACTTATAATTCTCAGTTCAGTTTATATTCCATTAGATATGAAAACAAAGCTAAAATGGACTCCAAGACACAGTCTACTTAATGTGACATTGTGTTTATGATAGTGACCCCAAGGAGCATTTTGTGTGGGAAGAAAATAGTTTAAATTATAAAGTCGGGGCAGCTAGGTGGCACAGTGGATAAAGCACCGACCCTGGATTCAGGAGTTCCTGAGTTCAAATCCAGCCTCAGACACTTGACACTTACTAGCTGTGTGACCCTGGGCAAGTCACTTAATCCCATTGCCCTGTAAAAATAAATAAATAAATAAATAATAAAGTCATCCTATGCAGTATTGGATACACTCTGAACCTATTTTACCCAAATAACCTATTATGAAACTTTTATCCATGAGTTTATCTAAATCTTTTTTTTATTATATTTATATTTTTATATTCTCTACTAATTGGGGTAACAATTTCTGTGTGTTACCTTCTGGATAGAAAAGTACATCCTTTTATTTGTATTTAATGCTTCAAAGGTCAACCTCTAATTTTATCATCATAAGATTAGATGAATCATGGTCACCCTCTCCATATCCTACATAATATCAGAGCTTTTAATCATGTCCCCTCTTCATCTCCATGTTTGCAAGTTAAAGGAACTTCATTTTTTCAGCTTTCATGGAATTGTAAGTCTTTAAAGAAAATGTTCTAAGAATCATCTTCAAGGAAGACAGTTGAATGTTGGAATGATAGTGGGGATCTGCTCGCCATTTCTTTAAGTTACTGTCTCTATATCAAGCTTCCTTCTTTTTCATCTGAAAATTTAGATGTCTCTAATCACCACATCTTCCCAATGGAGGTTCCTGGAAGAAGAGAATGGGAAAGTAGGGAGGGAATGTCTATAAGAGATGATTGTTGTGTGATCCAAATGAGAATTGACTAGTGAGGATTGCACTTTCCATATCCAGTTTGGGAAAAGGGGAGACTCATTCTACCTCTATTTCTGAAAGTCTGTCACTAATCTGAAAATACATAGATCACAATTGAGGAACGTTCTTCTGGATGAATGTCATTTCCTTGGGAATTATTCAGGAATACAGAAGGTAATGGGGCAGTATAGATAGCTGAATTTGGGCTCAAGAGAAAAAGAGGGTTCAGGAGAACAATATACAGAGTAACAGCAACATTACATAATGGTCAACTCTAATAGACTTAGCTCTTCTCATCAAAACAATGATCCAAGGCAATTCCAAATGACTCATGATGGAAAATGCTCTCCACATCTAGAGAAAGAACTATGGGGTCTGAATGCTGATTAAGGCATACTTTTCACTTTATTTTGTTTTTTTGTTTGTTTTGTGTTTTTTCTTTCTTGTGGTTTTTCCCTTTTGTTCTGATTTTTCTTTCACATGACTAAAGTAGAAATATATCTAGCATGATTGTGCTGTTTAACTATAAAAAAGAAAGTAATTTCCTAAAAACAAAACAAAACAAGAAAAAAAACCCACAGCGGGTCCTAATTTAGCCTCAGACACTTTCCATGTGACTTCTAGGGAAGTCACTTGATTTCTCTGAGGCTGTTTTCTCATAAAACGAGGATGATAATGGAACTTATTTCATAGCATGGATGTGAAGATCTCATGAATGCATACCAAGACACAAAAAACAAAATAAACTACTGTATAATGTCAATTATGAGGATAATGATGTTTTAGGAAATCATGATAATGATGTTTTAGGAAACCATCCATAGATTACAACAGAAATATAATCTGACAGTTAAGCACATCAATGTCCTAAATGTTAATTTCTAAAAAATTGGACATTGATTCAATAAAATTATTGGGAAGACTGGTAGAAATAGAATTTAAATAACCCAGACAAAAAGATAATGGGTAAGTCTCTTAAGAGAGACTTATAAAAGAATGAGACTATACCTTGTAGTCTTTGGGAAATTGCAAATCACCCCTGGAGCACCATACAGCTTTTAACTCTTGACTGTCAGAGCTCACTGCAGGAAAGCTTTAAATCTAAGATTTTGAGCCAGAAGGGACCTCAAAAGATAAGGAATCTTCATTTTATAGATGAGCAAACTGAGGCTGAGAGAATTTAAGTGACTTGAGAGCTGGGTGACATGGCGGATAAAGTGCTAGACTTGGAATAAAGAAGACATTCATCATCAAACATTTATAAACTATATGAACCTGGTCAAATCACTCTAACTCTCTCAGTCTCAGTTTCCTCATCTGTAAAATAAGCATCATAATAAGGTTGTTTTGAGGATTGAGATAATAGTTATAAAGCACTTGGCACAGTGCCTGGCATATAGTAAGTGCTATATAAATGTTACCTATTATTATTGTTCATTTTAAAGCACAACATGAATGTTAACTATTGTAAAAACACAAGATTTGGGAGCAAGGGCATAGACCATCTTGTCAGCTATGTCAATTATAAGGCCAAATGTAAGGGGGTTGATCTGTTCTGACCTGATATGCTGATTGTAAGGACAAAAGCCCTCTAAAAGAATACTAAGTTACCAAAGAAAGAGGGGCATATGCTAGCTTGCTAATGTATATATGCATGCATGCATGTGTGTGTATGTGTATATATGTGTGTGCATGCATATATGTGTGTATGTATGCATTTATATTTTATTCAAGGTCTCCCATGACATGATTGGAACTTCTTTTGCTGTTTCCATTTACTCAATGTCATTTATTTACATTCTCTGTGAGACTCAAGGTCATGTTCCTGGACTTTAGCCTACTTCTGCAAAAACTACTCTTGTTGTTATGGTTATTGTTGTTGCTATTTTTCTTATTATTGTTCAGTGGAAAATAAATACTAAGTGATATAGTCAGAATTTGTATGCAGTCCCTCTGGATCCAAATCCAGTGTTCTCTCCACTGTAACAATTTGTTGGGGCAGGTGGGAATAAGTGGGATTGTACCCTTATCATGCTCTTCCTTTGAGCACTGTTAAAGCTATTATCTACAGTTACCTTTCCCAAGTTTGCAAGGTTAAACCTTTCCCATCATCTAGAAATAAGCCTAGAAATGTAAAGCAGCTTGCTCTTGGTCACACAAGCACTTGATGACAGAAAGCAATTTTGAACTTTTTGTCTTAGTGATTGACATCCCTTGTAAAGCAACTCTAGACCTTTCCATGGTGTTAGATTGCATGAATACTGAAGCTTGTATAGGAAGTAAGTTCCCAGAGGGAAAGACGGTTTTGTTTTTGTCCCTTTGTATAATGGGCCTAGATTAGTGCTTTATATATAATAACTTCTTAATAAATATTTGCTGAATGAAACAAGCAAAACCCAAAAAGGAATATTTCTCTGGAAGTCATAATTCATTACTGGGAAGTCATGTTTAAGAAATTGGAAAAGTAAAGATATGAAGTTGGCTTGTTAATTCTATCCCACTATTACCATCTTAATGACCATCTGAGGCTGCATACTAACTGTGTGACCTTGAACAAGTCATTTAACAGAAGGCATGCTTATCCATAGAAAGATGGTTATGTAGGTTGTACTTGAGATATAGGCAGATTCATGCACAAGGCCCTAGAAATCATGTATATAGACTAATAGAGTGTCAGATCTGGATAGGGCCTAAGAGTACCCTCTTTTTTTTCAGAGGAGAAAACTGATTCCTAGAGAGATGAAGAGATTTGCCTCAAATCACAGAATTAGTAAATAGGACAGCTGGATCTAGATGCCATGAAAATAGTGTTCTTTCTGCTACTTTTCTAAAACCTCTTTTTCAAAAACAGGACACCAGCTGGATTAGAGATCCCTTAGGATCCCTTAGGGTCATTGGGTAACTCGCCTTGATACCACTATTTTTTTGTGTGTGTGTGAGGCAATTGGAGTTAAGTGACTTACCCAGGGTCACACAGCTAGTACGTGTCAAGTGTCTGAGGTCAGATTTGAACTCAGGTCCTTCTGAATCCAGGGCCAGTGCTCCATCCACTGCACCACCTAGCTGCCCTGATACCATTTTTTAAAAATCAGTTTAATAATTATATCATTGTGATCTTGGTTGCTGTTGTTCATTCTTCATTCTCAAAGAGGACCAATGACATCACAAGATTGGTGTTGACTTGCATATATGAATCAGATTTAACAGAGGTAGAACTGTACAAAGTCATGAGCCTTACTGTCTCCTCCAGAGTCATCTGAGTCCAGCATGATCTTGATTATAACCCTGAGCAACATAATTGTCCCTGATAATGCCAACGATCCTTAAGAAACATTCCTACTTTGCCAAAGTGCAGAATTAGAATCAAGCCAAAAATGTAATAAAGTGACCCAGGAAGAGGTCAGGTTCATTCTGTCTGTTCTTTGGAAAAGAACACATAAAGAAACCAGAAGGAATTATTTTTAAACCAATGTGACAGTAGTTTTTTCTTTTTAATTTCAGGTTCCTTTAGTGCACTTCAGTTAACCCCAGTACAATAAAATGACAGTTAGACAGAACTGGGATTGATTGTAAAATGTAACCATTTGAACAAACTGTACCCTCTCCAGTCATAAATAGGATACAATTGCATAGAAGATAGAAGATCTTATTACTGTCACTTCTTTTTACGATCCTCTGCGTAGCCATAGACTGCTTTAAGTTTACACATCAGACCACAGTCTGATTTCCTCCAGTTGCCCCATACCAGTTTCAGCAGCTGGTTTATTCCGGCACAGAGCCATTTTTTCTCCCTGTCAACTTGTATTAAGTCAAATTAATTCTAATTTCAATACTGACAAAGATTTTGTTTGACAGCCTGTGTGACCTCTGATTTCCTCACAAGGACATGGTCTTTATCTAAAAAAAAAAAAATAAAAGTAAACTGTCTTTGGGAAGGGAACAAAGGAGAAGGTAATGATGTTCTCTATTTCCACTGAAGACAGGACAAAGGGATCTGACTTTCACTATGGTATGAAATATGTGAAGCCAGGGGAAAAATAAATTGCCTCACTATACAAGAGGTGAGGGTCTAGAATTTGTTACTAAGAACTCATTTTCTCAGGGGACTTTTAAGAAAGATGTAGATACTTGTTCTTTGACAAAATAATAATAATACTAGCTAATATTTATATAGCACTTACTATATGCCAGCACTGTGCTAAACAGTTTATAATTATTAGTTAACTTAATCCTCACAACAACCCCAGGGATGTAGTTGCTATTACTATTCTCATTTTAGAGATGAGGAAACTGAGGCATACAAAGGTTAAATGACTTGCCCAGGGTCACACAGGTAGTAAATGAGTAAACTCAGATCTTTCTGAGATCTTAGTCCAATGCATTACCTACAGTCCCATATCGTTGGAGTATAGTCTGGACCTGATGCCATGAAATTGACTAGGTTATTCTTGCTGTCCCTTCTAGCCCTGTGATCCATTGGTTTTCTTCTAAAGTGAATCATGAAGATTTTGTGAGACCTATCATGGGGGGGGGGGGGTGTGTGAAGGGGGGAAAGAGGGTTTTTATCATCATATATTATAGAAGTTAACATTTATTTTCATGGCTATTTTCTTTTATTTTGGGGATCCAGATCTGTGATTTCATTGGTGTGGAAATTCCCTCCACTGATATAGGCTGGCTACACAACTATAATATAATACTAGAGAATGTCCCAGGACACTGAGCCCTTGGGATTGTCTTACCCAACGTCACATAGCTATTATGTGCTAGATTCAGGACTTGAATCCAGGTAGCTCCAGGGCCAACTATTCATTACATGCTGCTAAGATATTATCCCCGGGGCGGCTAGGTGGCTCAGTGGATAAAGCACCTGCCCTGGAGTCAGGAGTACCTGAGTTCAAGTCCGGCCTCAGACACTTAACACTAGCTGTGTGATTCTGGGAAAGTCACTTTACCCCAATTGCCTCACTAAAAAAAAAAAAAAAAAAAAAAAAAAGATATTATCCCTTCATAAAAATTTTATTCATATGTCTGGTTGTAATATGGAAGTGATCCTGGGTTCCTGACTCTAAGCCTTTTTCTTTGCTAACTGTCCCCTGTGCCTAGAATGTTCATCCCCATATATGTTACTTGGAGTTCCTCTTTTTTCCTTTTAAACACAATTCAGGCATCACCTTCTATACAAAGTCTTTCCTAATCATCCCTTCCACCTAGTTATAAGTTGGCCCTTCGGAAACTACCTGGCATTCATTGTGTGTGTATACAAATCTATGCATGTATATAAGGTGGGGGGGAGGGGACACATGTTATCTCCCTCAACAGAATGTAAGCTCTTTGTGGTCAGGAAGTGTTTTACTTTTGTCTTTGTATCCCCAGTATTTAGCACAGTTCCTGGTGTACAGTTTGCCAGGATACAGTAGGTGCTTTATAAATGTTTGTGGATTGATTGATTAATTGCCTACTTTATTTTCCATGTGACAATCTGGGGGGAGGGGAACTTCAGATATTTCTAGCTTAGTCTTTCCATCAGGCTGTCTGTTTCTTAGTCATGTCCATTCTCCTGTCTGGCATCACTCCCTCCTGCTGTCTCTTCTGCAGCTCTATCCTCCATCCCCATCATGTCTGGAAACCTCTATAGTTGAAAACCTCAGTTTTCTAGCTTATTTCAAGATCCTTTAGTAATTTCAAGGGTGAGAAACTAATCAGAACCACTGAGTAGGACCCTTCATTTCCCTAGAAAATATAAAAGTGCTCTGATCCAAGTGTCTATGACACCTGAGCTGAGCCAGCAGCACTGACCCCAGGAACTGCCTTGAAACATGGACCCAGAAATCCTAGACCATGGTGAATTTTGTCATGTCCTGATAAAGTGATTGTGTTCCTGAGGTTCCCAGTTCCCTGAAGATATTTCTGCTCTTCTCTTTCTCAGTCCTGTTTTTGAGATTTAGTCTGACCCCAGGGTGAAAGAATCACTGGGATGCCCTAATATTTTTCATTTAAGGTAGCATGGCACAATGGAAAGAGAGCTGGCCTATGAATCAGAGGAACTGGGTTCAAATCCCAGCTTTGGCACTAAATATCTACATGACCTTAGGCAAGTCACCTAACCTCTCTGAACCACAGTTTGCTCATTTGTAAAATGAGGGTGTTAGACTCCATGATCTCTAATCTATGATCCCATGATTTGTGTTGTCTTTCCCTCTCCTCTTGGGCGTCTCCAGATAAGCTTTCCCTTTTGACCTTTCCCTCAGGTATGCCAAATAAAATAGCCAAAGTTTTTAGCATCAGTTAGTTTAATTCTTCTGTGAAGCTTCTTATTTTCCTAACAGTGATCTCTGAGAGTATTCTTTTGTTGATCACCACTTATTCAGACTGGAACCTGTATGGGAAATGCTATATTTTAGGAAAGAAGGAATTGATTCTTTTGAGCACAGGTGTTAACACTTTGTTCTGTAGAATCCCTAAGCTAATGAGAGGGCTGAAAACAAAGTAGACACGCTGCATGATACAAATCATATATACAGATAAATAATACACAAGAGGTCCCTAAAAATATGGGACTGTTTTTAGTGTTGTTTTGTTTTTGAGGGGCAATTAGGGTAACGTGACTTGACCAGGATCACACAGCTAGTAAGTGTCAAGTGTCTGAGGCTGGATTTGAACTGAGGTTCTCCTGAATCCAGGACTGGTGCTTTATCCACCGCACCACCTAGCTTCCTTGTGGGACTGTTTTTGTTTTTTTGTTTTATTTTGTTTTTAAGTCAGAACATGCATATGCAAATGAGAATTACTCTAATCAAAGTAGTCCTCTTCAAAGGATATGTGATTTTCCAAAGATGTCACAATTGATAACATTTGGGAGACATCATGGTACATGGGAATGAATACTGAATTTGAGAACTGAACTTGGGCTCAAATCCCAGTTCTAGTGATTACTATCTATAAGATAAAGATTACTATCTATAAGATTCTAGGCCTAGCTAACTGTTTTCTCTTCTACAAAATAGGTAATCTTGATAAGTTTTTGGTTGTTCAGTCATGTCTAACTCTTTGTGACCCCATGGGGGTTATCTTGGGATAGATACTGGAATGGTTTGCCATTTCCTTCTCCAGCTCATTTTATAGATGGAGGAAACTGAAACAAATAGGATCAAGTGACTTGTCTAGGGTTATACAGCTAATAAGTGTCTGAGGTCAGATTTAAACTCAAAAAGATGAGTCTTGCTTACTCCAGGCCCATCCCTCTATTGACTGTGCCACCTAGTTGATCATTTCAAAAGTGCTTTCTAGCCCTTCATCTATTATCTTCTTATTCTGGAATACCCCTTTGGGAATTTTCTTTAGAGCCAGTTTATAAGGTCAAAGAAAATGTCTTTTATTTCTTTCTTTTTTTGATCATTATCAATCCTGGCTCTATTTTCCAGGTCAGCTGTTTTTCCAAGGAGATATTTCACATTGCCCTCTGTTTTTTTCATTCATTTGGATTTGCTTTATTTTGTCTTGATTTCTAATAAGGTCATTAGCTTCCATTTTGCTCAATCCTAATTCTTAAGCAATTATTTTCTTCAGAGAGCTCTTGTATCTCCTTTTCCATTAGGCTTTTCAAATTGTTGACTTTTCTTTTCATGACTTTCCTACATCACTCTCATTTCTCTTTCCATTTTTTGCTCTACCTCTCTTACCTTATCTACCATGTACCATTTGAGAGCTTCTAAGGCCTGAGACCAATTAATATTTTTTTCTTGAAATGTTGGATGTAGGAGCTTTCACTTTGTTATCTTCTTCTGAGGGTATATTTTGATTTCCTTTGTTACCAAAGAAACTTTCTAGGATCAGCAACTTTTCTGTCTGCTTATTTTGCCATCCTATTTCTTGACTTTTAACCCCTTCTTAAAGTGAGGCACTGCTTCCAGCATGCACTGTCTGAAGCTTCAGGGGGTCCCATGTGGTATGATTTAAGGAGAGTCATATTCTGTACTCTCCTGCCCTGTGCTCTGTCTATAAGTAACTACAGGCCTTCTTGCTCTTTAACCTGTGAACACAATAGTGTTTCACTGTGGTTGAAAGCTAGGGCATGCCTGTGCTTCTCCCCAACCTGGATCACCACTCAAGACTGCTTCCTTGTTCCAAGCATGGGCAACACAACAGAGTTATGCCTCAGTGCCAGCAGAGAGCCCTGCAATCTCCCCTGGCCAATCGCTCGACCCCCTCACTGCACCATGAGCTGAATTCCAGAAGTAGCCACCACTGCAGCCAATTCAGAGATTCCAAAGGCCTATTACTCTGACATGGACTGCCTGAGGCTAGATCTATGCAAGCATGGCCCAGGTCTGGGCTCCACTCTCACCCCAGTACAACAGACCTTTCCTGTGGACCTTCTAATCCATCTTTGGCTAGAAAATGATCTCACCCTGTCCTTTTGTGGGTTCTGCTCAAGGCAGCAACTTTCAAGAGGTAGACTGTTTTGATGAGATTTATGGGTTTCAGGATGTTTATGAAACTACGAATGGAACTTTAAAAGTTGACTCAATATCACCATGGTGTGTGTTCATAGATATATTTGAGCAGGAAAACATCTTGAAGACTTTGCCATTGATCAGATCTATCTTCCTCCTTCTCCCACCCCCTTCTTTATTTTTCTGTGTTTGTGTGTGTGTGTGTGTGTGTTGTTGTTGTTGTTGTTGTTGTTTAAAAAAGGCAATCTTGGAATATTACTACCAGATTAGCCTCTGACACATACTGGTAGGTGACCCTGACACAGTCATTTAAATCTATTTGTGCCCTGGGCAGCTCCCTAAAGCTATAAATTGCAGAGAAGGTGATGATCTGCATTGCTAGAGGATGTTTCCATTCCCTATTCAGTGAAATCACAGGTCTAACCCTTATCTTTATGCTAATCTCTATCCAACTAATCAATTAGCTATTTAATTAATTTTGAAAACCACATTTCTTTGTGTAGTAAATCAACTTAAAAGATAAGAGCAGAACCTACAATTGTATTTGCAGAAGTTGTTCTTTGTCTTTCATTTTTGAAGAGGACTATGACATCAGGAAGTGATATCATGAATTGCACTGAATTGGAATTAAGTGAGAGAGATCTGTGTAAGGTTACCAACTCATTCTCTCTTCCACATCCATCTGGGTCTAGTGGCAAACTATATAATCAGGAAGGCTGGAGATGGCCCTGGATATTTAAGTCAATTGGAGTTAAGTGACTTGCTCAGGGTCTACCAACTTCAGGGCCAGTGTTCTATCCACTGAGCCACCTAGCTTCCTATGATTAATAGTTTCCTTCAAGTCTCAGCTCAAGGGTATTCCTGGTTTTTCTAGCCACTAGTTCACTTCCTCCCAAAAGTATCTTATAGTCATCTTGTATATATTCTTTTGTTTACATGTCATCTCTCATTAAAATGTAAGGTAGTTTTGCTTTTGTATCTAGATGACAGCACAGTATTTGCCACCTTGTAAGTGTTTAATAAATACTTCTTGAACAATTGATTAAGGACATTGAATAGATCATGAGACTCATTTGGTGCTTTGGGTAGTTTCCCTGCCCCTTTCTTAGTCTTTGTTACAAGGGATACCTTGACAGGGAGGGAAGGAAGAAGAGGTAATGAAAACACACACACACACACACACACACACACACATCCCTAATATTCAAATAGCAGAATTAGTGATTAAATGTGAATTGCCCATATTATTTACATGTTAATTTGAAGGGAAAATACCATTTGGAGCAAGATTTAAGGAAATATACTTAGGCATAGATGGATATGCCTCCTCCCCTTAATTTCCTCCCCCTTCATCACTGGTTAAATAAACTTTGGAGCATCTCAAAGACTTACATTTTAGACTCTCAGTCCTTTCATACCATTACAGGCCTCCTTTTCAGGCTCCCATTCTCTCTATTTACAGATGAGGAACCCAAAGCCCACAGAGAGAGAGAGAGAAGAAATGATTTGTCTAAAATCACAAGGCCAGTTAGTGATAGAACAAGGAGTAGGATCTAGATTTCCTGACTCACCGTTCAATGCTTATTCTGACACAGTATGCTGCCTCATTTGGGTTTAAACTATAGCACTTTATGTCTAGATCCTAATCTTCTTTACTTCTTCATTAATGGGAAGCATCAAGAATGTTCCCCAATGTTAGTGGTTTCCCTATCACTTCCTCAAATACACTTGGGAGTTAAAAAAATCAACTGCATTAAATCGTGAATAAGAACAGAGATAGCAATATTGTTCAATGAAGAACTGTGAATGACTTGACTATTCTCTACAATACAATAATCCAAGACAATCCCAAAAGAATATTGATGAAACATACTATCCACCCCTCCAAAAAAGAACTGATCTTTGATGGAACAAACTGAAGCATGCTATTTTTCACATTTGTTCATTAAGTGACAAATATGATGATGTTTTGCATGATCATATGTGTATAACATATCAGATTGTTTTCCACCTCAGGATGGGGGGAGGGGAGGGAGGGAAGGACAGATGAAGATTAGAACAGAAAAATATAAATAAAAATATTTAACCTGAAAAAAATTTAAAAAGAACAGTTTACATTAAAAAAAAAAAAGCAGAACTTGGGTGCTCCAGAAAGTGAGTTTTGGGAAAAATGTTGTAGAATTTCCTTTTTCATTACAAAGGAGAGTTTCCAATTATTCAATTTATTTGCTACATTGTACAGGAAGAAAAGACCATGAGAAGAAAAATACATTGGAGTTTCTGGCTCATAACTAAAGGCCATCCATAGCAATGGAAGATGATCAACACTGATAGCAAGTTTTACTTCTTTAAAGAAATTAAGCAAAGCAGGAAATAAAGTGGAGGAAGGGGAACCAGGTGTTGGGCATTAAACAGTTAAAGTCAATAATAGTCAACAAACATTTATTAAGCACCTGCTATGTGCCAGGCACTGTTCCGAATACTGGGGATATAGATTCTTAACAATAAAGATTTTTTTTCTCTCAAAAAGCCTGTAATTTATAAGGACCCACAAATACAAAAATATTTATAGCTGCTTTTTTGCGGTGGCAAAGAATTGGAAATTGAGAGGATGCACATGAATTGGGGAATGGCTAAACAAGTTGTGTTGCATGAATGTAATGGAATACTATTGTGCTTTAAGAAATGATGAACAAGCCGATTTCAGAAACACCTGAGAAGACTTACATGAACTGATGATGAGTAAGATGAGCAGAACCAGGAGAACATTGTACACAATATCAACAACATTGTGTGATGATCATCTGTGATAGACTTAATTCTTTGCAGAAATACAATAATCCAAGATAATTCCAAAGGACTCATGATGGAAAATGCTCTCCACATCCAGAAAAAAAGAACCTTTTTCTTCTTTCTTTTTGAGGTTTTTCCATTTTGTACTGATTCTTCTTTCACAATATGACTAATGCAGAAATATGTTTAATGTGACTGTACATATATAACCTATTTCAGATTGCTTGCTGTCTTGGAGAAGAGGGAAGGAAGGGATGGAGGAAGAAAAATTTGGAATTAGTAATCTTATAAAAACAAATGTTGAAAACTATCTCTATATGTAACTAGAAAATAATAAAATACTTTTATGATCAAAAAAATCCTCCAATTTAATGGGAAAAGACAAAACACAAAAGGAAGCTGAAAAGTTGCACTAGTACTTGATAGAAAACATGGTAGGGGAGTCCATCAGAGAATTACCAGAGTAACATAGCCAGGTGAGAGAAAAGAGATGTCTGAGCTGTGGTCTCTCCTTAAATGGAGAATTGGAATTCATGAGCCCACCCTTCAATAAGAGAGGGAGGGTATAGTGATGAGGGAGGAAAAAAAAGAAACAAAAAGGCAGCTAGGTGGTACATTGGATAAACAATTGGTCATGTATTCAGGAGGACCTGAGTTCAAATCTGGTTTTAGACACTTGATACTTACTAGTTGTATGAGCATGGGCAAGTCACTTCCCCACCAAAAAAAAAAAAAAAAAAGGAGAGGGAATGCCAAGGCTAAATAGATCTTCCTGGATGATGAGGTTATTCTAATAATGTCTTTCCTGGAGCATGGTGAAGAGTCAGAAAGAATGGAGTAAAGGGGAGTCAAGTAGCACCAATACGAATCTGACTTACCTTGAGTTCCCTGAGTTTCTGGGGGGCACCAGTTCCCAGTGCTGAGTCATGCATTCTTCTATATCTACACATTTTCACTTTTTTATCTTTTCTCTATTACCCATCCTTTCCTTCAGTTTCATTTGTGTCAACCCAAAGCTGACTGCTGCTAGGTTTTCCTGAAAAAGGGTCCAGTGGAGAGGAGAATAGGGCCAAGTAAACACATAAAGGGGAAATAAGCAGGTATTTACTATTAACCCTTCCTTTGCTCTCAAGCCAGATTTGAATGGTTCTGTAGATTCATGGTGCCTACATTTCCCAGAATGTGTAGTGTTATTCATGTGTAGGCTAAATAGAAGCAGAGAAGTGCCAGGAAGCATGCAGCTACAACTATTCTACTCTAATGAACTCTAGCTTCCTCCCCAAATACACAGAGTAAGCTCCAAATAAGCTTTCTTAAGCCTATATCAGAGAAAAATCTTACGTTGATTGTGGAGCAGCTAAGACTGTGGTTGTAATAACACTCAAGTCATTCTCTAGGTGTGTCCAGGCATGAGTCAAAATTCCTTTGAGAATGGGAGGGAGGGAAGTTGAGAGGAAAGAGTAGCATGCTTCTATAAGTGTGTGTGTGTGTGTGTGTGTGTGTGTGTGTGTGTGTGTGTGGCAATGGACTGTATACATTCACAGCTTCCTTAATGACAGCTCACATGGATAGGGTGGTTTCTGTATATAATCTAATTTGTACCTCATCATAGTCATGTAAGAATGAAATAGAAATGTGTATTCCTTTGAGCCAGGACTTAAAGTAACACAGATGGGACAGAACCACACATACATATACATATACACATATACATACACACACATACACCCAAGTTTTCTGATTCCCCCATCCAATCCTCTTCCCATGGCTCTTCTGTTGTAGGCACATTGGCACTGAAGACACGAGTCTGATTATAATTTAGTTTCTGCAGAATTATAAGTAACTTCTGTCTATGTCTACATGATGCCAAAGCCAATGTGGCACAGGTCAAAGTGTACTGATTCTGGAGTCAGAGGACTCAATCCCTGCCTCAATTTTCCTCTCATATAGATTATTTATTGCCATAGCCCCATAACTGATCTCCTTGTGTCAAGTTTCCTATCATTATAATCCAATCTATAAACATTGCTGCTGACATAATTTTCCCTAAACACTTATCTGACCTCATGCCTTTCCTATCAGCCAACTCTTAATAGTTTCTCATTCCCTGTAGAATCAAATGTCAACTCCTCAACAGAACCAGGCACCAACCTCCTTTTCCAATCTGATTGGATGTTACTCTTTCCTGTACTTTGGGATCCAATCAACATGGCCTTCTTTCTGTTCCACAACTGCAACATTCCATCTCCTGTTACTACCTTTGCTTTGGATGTTCCCCATGCCTAGAATGCATTTCTTCCTTACTTGAACCACAGAGTCCCAATTTTCCTTTAAGATGCAGCCTGGATACCACCTTCTACATGAAGCCTTTTCTGATCTCCTCAAATGCTAGCGTCCATCGTGTATTTATTTCTGTTTATTTGTATTTATTTACTTTATATTTATGAAGTAAAGACATACACACACACATATATATACATATATGTGTACATGTATACATGCATGTATATATTTAATGTACTTATTGTCTTCTCCACTACAAAATGATCTCATTGTAAGTAGGGATTGCTTCATTCTTTGTCATTTTATACCCACCTTCCAGAACAGTGCCTAGCATATTGTAGGTGATTAAAAATACTCCTTACTTGACTGATCTGCTAGAGCAGGCATCTTGGTAGTCAGATAACACCATGAAGTCACAGTTCCTAACTTCTTCTGTCTATCGGTTGGAATTACTATGATTGTCACTAAAAAGCACTCCAAATTTTCTCCCCTGACTTCCTGCTGGTGTGTTTTTCTAAGGCAAATCATCCTGAAATGTAATTCCTAGACAATTCTTTCAAGAATGTTCAGCCTGTTGCAACCTGTTAAGTTGCTAGAGTTTCCCAGAAGAATCAAAATGTATCTTCCAACCGCCAGATTATTTGCTACCTCCTCAAGTGTGTCTCCCTAAAATAGATTAAATAAAATCATAGCCATTAGCTGACCCTCCATCCCTTCTCGGCAATGGGAAATGGATTGAACAAGATGTTGTCAGCTCTGTCGCAAATTAGCCATTTCACCATGGGATAGTTGAATATTTTTGAATGAATCAGAACAATCATACTGCCTAAGTAATTACCAGAGGTCAGGTCTGCTCAAAGTATTGTGCCTATCTATTTTCCCATTAAAACAGCAACTCAAAACCATAGCTACATGGGACAGGAATCTATTCCCAGATGTTTCTGAAACCTGACACCATGCAAATATCTTCGTAACTTAATACTAGCCTGTATTGAGCAGGTTCAAAAGCAGCTTCTTCTCGATTGCTCCTAACTTAATTAATATTTTCATAATTAGCCAGGAGACTTCCTGAGTGAGGATGAGATATTTGGATACTTTCAGCTATTAGTGAATTATCTGCACACCAAAATATCCCTATGTTGCTTTCAAGCAGAGAAAAAAGAAAAAAAAAGTTACTTTCATCTGCTTCTAATTCAAAACTAGACAGGATGAATTTGCTTTAACTTTTTTCAAATCACCTTTTGGCTGAGATCATACCATGGAAAAATTAAATCCCAAGTATAGATTTTTGGAACATTCTAAACAAGTCAAAAGAGAGTAGGGGAAACAAGGGAGGATGTCTAGTTGAAATCTGTAGATAATATAACAGCCTAATAGGGTTTGTTTCTGCAACTATTGTCAGAAGATTTTGGCAGTGGTTGAAGCCACCAAGGTACACTCTTGCAATACTTATACTGGAGAAGCTCAGTGAAATTTGACCAGTTTGCCACATTTGAAACTAGTGGCCTTATTTCTCTCTCCTCAAGCAAACTGGGCCCAATGCCAAGAAAAAGAAAGTGAATCGATGGGATTTGGTTTTCATTTATAAATTATAAATTTCACTTTAGTTTTATTCTTTGAGTCCTAGTGGTCACAAGCATTGTTTTCACCTAAATCTGAAGGGATAGATGACATTTTCCACCCTATTTAAACAGGCAGCACTAGACATAGAGTAGATCAAGTACTACAGTTAGAATAGGAAGACCTGGGTTCAAATGCTGTTTCTGCTACTTTTCATCTATGTAGCCTGTGGACAGGTCACTAAGAATTTCATAGTTAGAAGAAACCAAAGAAACTGACTGACCCAGTCTTCAGTTGAACAAGAATTCCTCCCATAACATATCTTGCAAGTCGTTATTTAATTTTGCTTGATGGCCTCCAATGAGGAAGAACCCATTACATCCTGAGTCAGCCCATTCCATTTTTCACTTTCTCCCTCAGTAAGGAAATTTTTCTTTATATTGAACCAATATCTGTCTTTCTACATATACCACCCATTGGTCCTCCTGATCCTGGGTCATCTCTAGTCATCTTAACTTTTGTCTTGTCACTGGACACTAATGACTCTGGAGGTGAAAGTAAAGCTGATGATTTTACACAGCTCTGCCTCACTTAAATCTAATTCACAAGAAAGTCAAGACATTGTCCTCATGATATCATCAGTCCTCTTTGAGAATTCAGGGTGAACAACATTAACTCACTGCTCCTACTTCTATCCTCTGGGGCAAAGCTAAATGAAATGTAAACGTCTTTCATATAACAACCTTTCTCATACTTGAAAACAGCTATCACATTCTCACTAGTTCCTGACACTGTGATAAGCTCTGGGGTTACAAAGAAAGGTAGAAACATAGTCCCTGATCTCAAGGAGCTCATATTCTAATGGGAAAAGCAACATGCAATCAACTATGTACAAATGTGATATAAATATAGATACAGATGTATGCGTATCTATATTATGTTCTGTATATATTTTTCATCCTTGCCAAAGGGTCCAAATCAAAGCATTGGAGCTGCCTGTGTGATTGGCTCACTCATCATCTATATAATCTGTACCTCTAAAAGGCAGTTAAATGGTGCAGCAGATAGAGTCCTAGACCAAGCTACTTAACCTCTATTTGCCTCTGTTTCTTCATTATAAATGTGGATAATAATAATACCTTCCTTCTAGGATTGCTGTGAAGATTTAATGAGATAATGTTTGAAAACATTGCCAATCTTAAAGCACTATATAAATGCTATCTATTATGATTATCATCACGAGATTTATTATTGATTATAGGACATATGACAATGTCCTTATTGTCTGTGGTGTTCAATTGTGGAATGCATAGAAATGGACATGTTACTGTTCACACCCCTAGTTCTAAAGTCTCACTGGGTATCCTAGCATTCCTTTAAGATGGGTTGAAAACCACATAGAGAATCAGAAAGTAGAGCTAAGGGGAGACCCTCCCAAGAGGGCACACTTTCCAGAAAGAAAAGAGAAAAAGCTAAATTGGGTAAATGCCTCTCTTGGGGCCCAAAAGAAGGGCTAAACCTTACACAAATTCATATTTGGTGAATGGGCCTTTCTTTATAACCCCAAAATTGAGCACAGTGCCTTGCACATATTGGAGCTAGGAGAGGGGTAGGAGGGACAAATATTTGTTAAGCACCTCATATGCCGGGCACTGTGCTGAGAACTTAACAAATATTATCTCATTTGGTCCTCACAACAAGCCTGGAAATTAGGTGCTACTATCATTTCCATTTTACTTTTGAGCAATCTGAGGCAAACAGAGGCTAAATGATTTGCCCAGAGTCAAACCACTAGTCATTTTCTGAGTCCAAATTTGAACTGAGTTCTTCCTGACTCCAGACTCAGAACTCTATCTATCCACTGCACCATAGCTTACATAGTGAACACTTAATAAGTGCTATTGAAAGTTTTCAGCTGACAATTTACTAAACTTCTATTTTGTACAAATCACTACCCGCATAGACCTTACAGTCTGGTAGTCTGGCAGAGTAGGAGGTAGTTCTCATTCTGTGCTTTGAAGGATGCTCAAGGATCTAGCCAAATACATACCCTCTGCTGATCTTCCATGGTAGCCATATGACTTGGGGGCAAATGTTTGCATTTCCGTTTTCACATCTATAATAAGGGAATCATATCTGCTCTTTCAACTTCATAGGGTCGTTATGAGGATTGAAGGAGATAAGGATTTGAAATGCTTTTTAAATTGTAAAGCTATTGTTTGTCCTTCATTGTCAAAGAAGACCATGACATCAGAAGGTGATGTCACAACTTGCACTGAATTGGATTTAAGTGAGGGAGGGTTGTTCAAAGTCACCAACCACACTTTCTCCTCCCAAGCCATCTGGGTCCAGTGGCAAGATTTATATTAGGATGACTGGAGATGAGACTAAATGTTTAGGGAAATGGGGGTTAAGTGAATTGCCCAGGGTCACACAGCTAGTAAGTATCTGAGGTGATATTTGAACTCAGGTCCTTCCAACTTCAGGACCTGTGCTCTCTCCACTGCACCACCTAGCTGCCCCAAATTGTAAAGCCTAAATAAATGTAAGGTACTTGTTATGGTTGTTGTTGCTGTTACTCTCTCTTCTTACCTGGACTTAAAACCAGTAGTTGTTTCTCTACATTAGATCACAAAAGTAGGAGCATTGCCATAGTACATTACGCAGAGTGATATATTTACAGCCAAGAAGACCTAATTCTAAATATGCTTCAGATATTTACTAGCTACATGATCCTAGGCTATTTGCAATTTCAGAAACTGAGGCAAGTGGAGGTTAAGTGACTGCTAGGTTCACATAACTGTTAAGTGTCTGGGGCCAGATTTGAATTTAGATCTTCCAGACCCTGGGACTATTATTCTATCCACTGTGCCACCAGCTGATTTGTTGAAAGCACAGAAGAAAGACCATAGGATTATAGATCTAGAATCATCCTCAGAGTTCATCTAGTCCAATCTCCTTTATTTATAGGTTTGGAGGGAGAATATACCCCAGTGTCCAACCACATTGCCAATTTACGGATGAAGAAACCAAAGTCCAGTAAGGTTAAGGTAAATCTTCCAAGATCATATAGATAATAAGTGACAGAGGTTGGATTTAAACCCTGTGCCTCTAAGTCAAGTGTTCTTTCTATTGTACCATGCTTCCCTGTTTCTCTTGGAATTTGTTGTTTGTTGTTCATCCTTTATTTTCAAAGAGGACCAATGACATCATATTGACTTGTGCTTTGAATTGGATTAAATGAGGCAGAGCTGCACAAAGTGTTCTCGTTCTCTCTCTCTCTCTCTCTCTCTCTCTCTCTCTCTCTCTCTCTCTCTCTCTCTCTTTTTCTCTCTCTCTGTCCCAGAGTTATCAAAGTGCAGTGGCAGGACAAAAGTTAAGAAAACTGGTGGTGGTCCGGATGATGCAGTGAATGATGTCTGACGAAGCTCTAAGCACTCCACATTGCCTGTTTCAGCCAACTCCATGGCCATTGTAACAAATTGTTCTGATGCACCCATTCCATTGGGGGAAGTCTTCTCATCCCCTAGCTAGCCAACAGGTGTGAAGCTTATGGTTATCCTCAACCTTGATTAGCCTATGTGCTGAGAGGATTTGCTCTGGTTTGGCCACTTCATATGACACGGCTTCTTGGAGTCACAGGTGAGAGTTGGGTGGAGGTGGATGGAAAGAAATAATATATGAAATGGGGTGGGGGAGGGAGAAGGAAAGGATAATAGAAAGGGTAAGAGAGAGAGAAAAAAGATAGATAAAGGAGAGAGTTGGAGAGAAAAAGAGAGAAAGAGAAAGACAGAGACAGAGAGAACCTTGCCCTTATTAAACTTACATTCTAATAAGAAAAGATAACAAAGGAGGGAGTTGGCTTTGGAGAAAGACTGAAAAGATAAGCTTCAATATTGATAGATTGTTGTGTTTAGGTAAGTGAAGTATGTAAACTTTTCACCCAATCAGCAGTTATTAGATAAAGCCTCATTATGTGCCAAGTACTGGATGTACAAAGGCAAAACTTAAACAAACAAAAAGCAATCCTTGCCATCAGGAAGTTTACATTCTATCAAGAAAGACATGTACTTTTTGTACCTTTTCTATTGAATGCCTCTGTTCTCACTCCACCCCCACGGATGCCACCCCACCCCAAACTCCCAATATTTTATCCTTACAACAACTCCAAGAGTTAGGTTGTGTAATTATTGCTACTTTATGGATGAGGAAACTGAGGCTGAGATATTAAATGACCTATCCAAGGTCCCACAGTTAGTAACTGTCTGAGACAGGATTTTTACTCAGGTCTTCCTGACTCAAAGTTTAGCACTTGATCCATTACATAATTATGTGTGTTGTTGTTGTTGTTGGTGGTGGTGGTGGTGGTGTTTAGGACAATGAGGGTTAAGTGACTTGCTCAGGGTCACACAGCTAGCAAGTGTCAAGTGTCTGAGGCCGAATTTTAACTCAGGCCCTCCTGAACACAGGGCCTCTGCTTTATCCAATGCACCACCTAGCTGCCCCCATAATTATGTCTTAAGACATACCTTAAAGATAACGTTTTAACCAGTGGGGTTAATACATATGATATAGTGGATATAGTTCTGAATTTGACATTAGGAAGACCTTGGTTCATATCCTGCCTCTGATGATTTAGGTAGGGATAGAGTAAAGGACTGAGAAGATCTGAGTTAAAATCTGACCTCAGACACTAGCCCGGTGTCCCTGGGGAAGTAATTTTATATCTCTGTCCCACTGTGTCCTCATCTGTGAAATGAAAATAATAACAAATAGCATGTGCCTCAAGGGTTTTTGTGAGGATCAAATGAGTTAACATATAAGATGCTTTGCAAACCTTAAAGAGCTATGTAAAGGCTTATAATTTTTATGATTAGTATTATCTGTTTGACCATGGACAAGTACTAACTGAACCTCAGTATTCCAACCTGTGAAAGGATGATAACATCCATAGTACTTAGCTCACAGAGTTTTTGTAAGGCTCAAATGAGCTTTTTAAACAGTAAAGCACATATACACACAAGTCATCTACTACACATCAGTGAAAAGGGTATTGAACTGGGAGTCAATAGACCTGGGGTCTAAATCCTATTTCTGCCATTGTTGTTGTTGTTGTGGTGGTGGTGGTGGTGGTGATGCAGTTGTGTCAGACTCTTCATGACCCCATTTGATATTTTCTTGGTAAAAATGCTGGCATGATTTGCACTTTCATTCTCCAGTTCGTTTTACAGATGAGCAAACTGGGACCAACAGGGTTAAATGACTTGCCCAGGGTCACACAGCTAGTCAGTGTCTGACACCAGATTTTAATTCAGGAAGATGAGTCCTTTTTTACTCCAGGGCCAGTGCTCCATCTACTGGGGCACCTATTACTACCATTAATTAGCTTTTTTGAGGGGGCTTTGGAAAAATCATTTCACTTATTTTCCTCATATGTAAATTGGAGGGTTGTATTTGGTCATCCTGAATATCTCTTTTTGAGACCTATAAATGGCATACTTTCTTTACACTGGGATAAGTCATGCATGGCTTTATTCAGTAACTCATGAAAGACCACATGGATGGAATTCCATTCAGTTATATTGTAACATAAAGAGCATTAAATTTTGAGTCAAAGCACCCAAGGGACCCTCGTTCAAATCTCACGTCATATATGTTCTACCTGTGTAAGATTAGGCTGCTTAATTATTCTCCCTGAACCTGTTTCCTCATCTATAATATGAAAGGATTAGACTAAATGCCCTCTGAGGTCCCTCCCAATTCTTAATCTATTATCCCAAATAATACAACACTAAAATTCTATGATTCTAAAAGCTTAACTTAATCCCATAACTGGCTTGCTTTTAGCCACCAAGTTAGGTTCTTATCCTCTTTGAAACTCAATTGTCTCCTGGGCTTCTAAGGTATGACCATAGTGGTGAGACATCTGGGAAGAAAATCTAATGAAATTATTCAAAGAATTTAGAAATGTAGGAATAACCTCACGTGCAACATGGACCACTAGGGAAAGCAGGTGGGGTTGGGGTAGCTAGTCAATTTGACTGGGCAGTGGGGATAGGTAGTAATAAATAATAACAGTAACAATAATAATTAATTAATAGTTATAATCATCACCACAATGCTTTGGGCAATTTCCTTGTCACTCATTCTTTCAGAGTAAACAGACCCTCCTCCCAGCCTTTCCTTTAGTGCCTTATCAAATCTTCAGTAAACTAGTTTCAAGCCAAATCAGTAATCTGATTTTTCTAGGAACCAGAATTTAAAGTGAAAAATAACCCGTGTCTTGATTTTCGGTAATCAAAGTATATTGGGTGCTACATGAAAACTATAAAAGACATAGCTATAAAATGTACCTAATTGTTACATGCATTTAGATCTGTAAGGCAAAACACCATTACATATTATTGAACCATAGAAGATTCCTGAGGTTTTCTAGTCTAACACTAATCTAAAACATGAGCTCTTTTATGATATTTCTAGTGGTCTTGTAGCTTTTGCTAGATCACTGGTGACAGGAAACTTAGTATCCCCATTAGTAAGTTATTCCAGTTTTAGACAACTGAAAATCTTAGGGATATTTCTTCTCCTTATGTTAAGCCAAAATCTGTTTCCCCTCTTTTTTGTACTCTATGTTCCTAATTTTGCCCTTTGGGGACATTCTCTTTCTATATGAAAACTATTCACATATCTGAAGACAATGGTCATATTCTCCTTAATCTTCTTTCTAGATTATATATTCACAGTTCCCTCAACCCACTTATAAAAAAAGACAAAAACCAAACATTTCTTCCTATAGCATGGCTTCAAGTCTCATTGTCCTCTGGTTATTCTTTTTTGGGGGGTACATTTTTTTTATTTGTCTCTTCCTCATCTCACATCATTTAATCATCTTCCTTCTTTACTGTCTCTGAGGAAAAGGTGACCCCACTTCTTCCTTACCACAAGAAACACCTTTCCATGCACCAATCAACCCATTCCCTTTAGTCTTCTCCAGAAAATTATCCCCCTTTTCAGCCTCTCTCATCACTAATCTCTCCCTATGTCCTGGCTCCTGTAGGCACCTGCTGCCTAAAAACACATACATCCTTAAAAAAAAATCTTTAACTGATCTGAGCATTTTAACTAATCATTATTCATTGCCTCTCTTCTTCTTGATTAAATTCTCTTTTTTCTGAAGTCCATTTTAAGTCACTTTTTCAATTTTACTGATGTGTTGTCTTTATATTGCATTTAATAAATATATTACAGGTAAAATATGTTACAGATAAAATCTATTCCAAATAAATATTGCATATATTTAGACTACTCCCACTTCATGTAATATCTCTTGTAACAAGGTATGTTAAATAAAATTAATCATACAATGACATAAATGCAGTATTTCACATTTGTAGCATCCTTTCTATAATAAAAAAATTAGCAGAAATCTATTTTCTCTGTCTTACTCTTTATATCATTGAAAAAAGAAAAATAATTGTAACAAATATGCATAGTCAAGCAAAACAATTTCCCCTCCTCCTAAGTATATCTATATCTACATATATCTAAAGATATCGATATATTTAAGTGTTTATATTCACATATATGTGCATGTCATAAATATATTATACATGTACAAATATTTACATACATGCATCCATCCATCTATCTATATATCATCTAAATTTCTCATCTTCAAACCAATCACCTCTCTGTATTGAATGGAATGTTTCATCATGGGTCTTCTGGAACTATACATAATCATTGTACAGCTTTCAGAGTTGTTTTATTAAAGTGATATTGATATGCATGAATTGCCCTCCTGGATCTACTTATTTCATTATTCATCATTTTACAAATAATTATTATTTTATATTATTGATGTTACAGTAAAGATGTTTTGGTCAAGTTTACATCACTCTGCATTAGTTAGCATATTTTCATGTCTTTTTGAAATTATCTGTTTCCATATTTCTTACACCACAGCAGTTCTCCATCACATTTATATATCACTACTTATTCAGCTACTTCTCAATTGGTAGGTATCCCCTTGGCTTGCAGTAATTTTGCTACTATAAAAGATCTATTTCTTTTTTTTTTTTCAGGGCAATGAGGGTTAAGTGACTTGTCCAGGGTCATATAGCTAGTAAGTGTCAAGTGTCTGAGGCCGGATTTGACCCTAGGTTGTACTGAATCCAAGGCCGGTGCTTTATCCACTGCACCACCTGGCTGCCCCCCAAAAAATCTATTTTTAAGATTTTTATACATAAATAATTTTTTCTCTTTCTTTGATCTTTTTTGGGTATGGGCCTAACAGTGGCATAGCTCAGTCAAAAAGCATGCAGTATTTAGTAACTTTTTGAATACAATTCCAAATTGCTTTGCAGAATGGTTGTACACCTTCAGAAAACCATCTGTACTAGATGTCTCTACTCCCTTCTTTGTCACTTCCTAAACCTTCTGCAATTCAAACTCATCATAAACTTTAACTACTCTCTTCAAAATTACCAATAATCTTTAATTACTTATTTTTTTTTCTTTCAGTTGTGAGCATTATTGAGTTCTTTGTAGTCTTTGACATTGTTGATCACCATCTTCTCCCAGATACTCCCCTCTTCTGGTTTTTTGATAGATACCTCCTTTTCAGTCTCCTTGGCTGTATCCTCATTCATGTCATACCCAGTAACCTTGAGTGTTCCCCTTCTCAAGACTCTGTCTTGGTATTTTTCTCCTCTTCCACTATACTATCTTGCTTGATGATCTCATTAGCTCTCATGAATTCAATTATCATTAACACATGATTCATATATATATTTATATATATATATATACACACACATATACATATATACATATACATATACACATACATATACATACACACATATACATACATACACACACACACACACACACACACATATATATATATATATATATATATAGCCTCAGTCTCTTTCCTGAACTACAGTCCCATATGATTTGCCTTTTGGATATCTCAAACAGAATGTCACATAGTCATCTGGCATATTTAAAACAGAACTCATTATCTTTCTGCTTAAACTGTATCCTATTTCAGACTGTCCTATTACTGTCAAGGATGTTAACATCTTAGAACCTTGGTGTCATTTATTAATCTTTACTCTCACCACACATGTCTAATCTGTTGCCTAATCTTATCATTTCTGCCTCCATAACTTGCAAGTTCCTTCTCTCTATTCACACAGATACAAGACTAGTTCAGTCCCTCATCACTTCTGATCTCTACTATTGCAATAGCTTCATGATGCGTCTTCCTCAAGTTTTTCTTTCTCTCCCATCCATGGTCTACTCAGTTGTATTCTCCTCACCTCCACCTCTTAACTCTACTAGATTCCTTTGAGACAGCTAAAATTTTATCTTCTGCTTCAGAATTTCCCTGGGTTTTGCTAGCTGCTAGAGCCTTTCTCTTTGAGATTACCTTCCATGTTTTCTCTGTCCCTGTCTGTCTGTCTCTACACAAACACACACACACACACACACACACAAATACAAATTTTATGTAGTCATTTATATATTATCTCCACTATTAGAATGTGAGCTCCCTCAGGGAATGGATTCTGCTTTTGCCTTTATAGCTTCTGCACTTAGCACAGTGCCTATAACATAAACAGTAGCTAATAAAATACTTGATCATTGATATTTCAGTTTATCATCATCCATTCTAAGCTGTGATGCTCCAAATTGGACATCATATCCTAAAATTTTTCTGACAAGAGTGGAGTACAGTGGTATCATTGCCTCCCTTGCTCAGAATGCCATCCTTTTTATTAACATGGCCTAATGTAGCCTAATGTAGAACACTGCCTACTTCTAGTATACTTGTAGCCTCCTAGAAGCCCATTCATATGAATGACCGTCTAGCTAAGTTTTTACTGAATCTGTGTGTATATTTTTAATCCAAATGTAGGACTTTTCCATTTAGGATACAAAATTCACTGTGCAAGTTAATAGTGATGGAAATCTACCATCAAAATTCCCTACTTCCAAAATTACATATTCCCTAAAAATTTCAAATTGTAGCCCCCCAAAATGCAGGTACATAATGATTCTACCCTTCTTTTTTCTTCTTCAATAGTCAAGCCATTCATTCTGTTCTTTTACCCTTAATTTTAACACCTGTCCATTGCAAAACAGGTGCCACTTTTTTCTGATACAGCTGTAATCTCCACCTCAGGATATTCCCAGATGTTTTCTATTTCTAGTTCAGTGATGCTATCTTTAGGCATACAAGTTTAACAACAGCTAGCCATAAGTTTGTAAGGAAAAATCTTTGGTGAATCTAGCAATATACCAAGTCAACTAAATTCAATTCAAAAAGCTTTTATCAAGTATTTATAATGTTAAATTATAAAATTTAGAGGTCACTTTGTGGTCCATTGCATAGGATATTGGACCTGTAGTCAGAAAGACCTAAGGTAAAATCCAGTATTACTTTGAGCAAGTTACTTAAAAATCTCCCAATCTCAGTTTTCTCATCTGGAAAATGAGGACATTACTAGCATCTGCCTCCCAAGTTTGTTGTATGGATAAAATGAGGCAATATTTTCAAAGTGATTAGCAAATTTTAAGGGACTATATAAATGTTATTGTGATGACGATGATGATTAATGTGACAGCACAGGATAGGCACTGGGTATTCAATGGCAAAACTAAAATAGTTTGTATTCTCAAAGAACTTGCATTCTATTAAGGATGACTAATAAACATATATATATATATATATATATATGATTTTAAAAATATAATGGTGTTATGAGTGGGAAGGAGAGCACCAACAATGGAGAGAAAGCAAGAAAGACCTTATGGAGGAGGTGGATTTGAAATGTCTTTTTTTTTTTAGCAACAAACTTTTATTTTATTTTTTCTAGTTACATGTAAGGGTAGTTTTCAACATTCATTTTCATAAGATTTAGAGTTCCAAATTTTTCTCCCTCCCTCCCTTTCTTTCCCCCTCCACAAGATTGCAACCAGGTTATATATGTACAATCGACAAGTGTTCTTCTTATCAGTTCTTTCTATGGGGGTGCATAGTAAGCTTCTTCATTAGTTCCTTGGGATTGTCTTGGATCATTGCATTGCTGAGAGTAGTTAAGTCATTCACAATTGCTCATTGAACAATACTGGTGTCACTATGCACAATGTCCTCCTAGCTCTGCTCACTTCACTATACATCGATGTTCATTAGTCTTTCCAGGTTTTTCAGGGATCATCCTGTTGGTCATTTCCTGTAGCACAAGACCATTCCACTACAATCATGTAGCACAGCTTTTTCCATCATTCCTTAATTGATGGACATTCCCTTGATTCTCAATTCTTAGCCTCTACCAAAAGTTGCTATAAATATTTTTTGTACAATTTTTCCCCCTTTTCTCTTTTTCATGATTGCAATTAACTGTTTCCCTTCAAGCCTATTCCCTTCCCCATGATATTTATTCTATTATCCCTCTTCTTTCATCCTATCACTCTTCAAAAGGGATTTGCTTCTGTCTGTCCCCTCCCCCACTCTGCCCTTCCTTCTTTTGCCCCTCTCTCTTTATCCCCTTCCCCTCCTATTTTCCTGAAGGGTTAGAGAGATTACTCCACCCAATTGAGTGTGTACATTATTCCCTCCCTGAGCCAATTCTAATGAGATTGAAGTCTTTGAGCCAATTCTGATGAGTGTTAGGCTCATTTACTGCCCAGATTAAATAGATTACTCCACCCAGTTGGGTGTGTGTGTTAGTCCCTCCTTGAGGCAGCTCTGATGACTTTAAGGTCTTTGAGCCTTTTCTGATGAGTGTAAAATTAATTTACTGCCCTGTTTCTCTCCCATCTCTTCCCCTACTGCATAAGCCTTTTCCTGTTTTTTTCATGTAGAATTTCACCTCTGCCCTTCCCCCTTCCCTAGTGCATTCCCTTCACCCCTCAATTTAACCTTAAAGATGTCATCACCTAGCTAGGTGACACAGTTGACAAAGCATCGCCCCTCGACCCAGGGGGATCCCAGCCAAAACCCGGCCTCAGACATAAGTCAGTTGCCCACTGTATGACCCCAGGTATGTCCCCCAGCTCCAATTTTTTATGATTCTCTAGGTTCTTATATTTGAAATTCAAATTCACCATTCACTTCAGGTCTTTTCATCACAAATATCTGAAAGTCTTCTTTTTTATTAAAGTCCCATTTTTTCCGATGAAAGATTATGCTGTTTTGCTGGGTAGATGATTCTTGATTGTAATCCCATTTCCTTTGCCCTCTGGAATATCATATTCCATGCCCTCCAGTCCTTTAATGTAAAAGCTGCTAGATCTTGTGCTATCCTGACTGGGGCTCCACAGTATTTGAATTCTTTCTTTTTGGCAGCTTGCAATATTTTCTCTTTGACCTTAGAGCTCTGGAATTTGGCTATAATATTCCTAGGAGTTTTCCTTTTGGGATCTCTTTCTGCAGGTGATTGGTGGATTCTTCCGATTTCTATTTTAGCTTCTTCTTCTAGAATTTCAGGGCAATTTTCCCTGAGAATATCTTGGAAGATGATGTTTAAGCTCTTTCCTTGATCATGGTTTTCAGGTAGACCAATAATTTTCAAATTCTCTCTCCTGGACCTATTTTCCAGGTCAGCAGTTTTTCCCAGAAGATATTTCATATTGCCCTCTATTTTTTTTTTATTCATTTGGATTTGCTTTATTGTGTCTTGGTTTCTCATAAAGTCACTGGCTTCCATTTGCTCAATCCTCATTCTTAGGCAATTATTTTCATCAGAGAGCCTTTGTACCTCCTTTTCCATTTGGTCAATTTGACTTTTCAAGCCGGTGACTTTTTTTTCATGTCTTTCCTGCATCCCCCTCATTTCTCTTTCCATTTTTTCCTCTACCTCTCTAACTTTATCTTCAAAGTCCTTTTTGAGCACCTCTATGGCCTGAGACCAGTTCGTATTTTTCTTGGAAGCTTTAGATATAGGGGCCCTGATGTTGACATCTTCCTCTGAGGGTGCCCCTCAGTCTTCCTTGTTACTGAAGAAATTTTCTATGGTCCTCACCTTTCTCTGTCTGCTCATCTTGCCTTTCTTTTACTTGACTTTTAGCTCCTTAAAGTGGGACACACTTTCTAGGCTACAGTATCCCAAGCTTAAGAAGTCCCAGGTGGTATGATTTAAGGAGGATCAGGTTCTTCACTCACCTGGCCTGTTCCCTAGTCTGTAGATGACCCCAGACCAACCATGAAATTTGTATGGGAGTATTCATAATACCATAGATTTAGAGATACAAGGAACCTTAGAGGTCATTGAACCCAATTCTCTAATTTTACTGATGAGGAAACTGAGACACAGAGAAATCAAATGACTTGCACAAGGTCATACCACTAGTAAGCATCTGTGGTAGGATTTGAACCTGCATCTTCCTGACTTCAATCTCTGTGCTTTATCTACTATACCATGATTTAGAGTATTGTTATCTGGAATCAATATGAAAGTAGATTACATGGTATTCAGCCACTTTACTATAATCTTCCTTAGATAGTTTCTGTGAATGCCTAGAATAATATACTTTGTACAAATGACTCTTCCCATTCTACCTAATGAGTATCTAATTATCCACTAAGCTATGTCAGTCTTGGCAATGCTTTTGTTTGTTTGTTATTTCAATGGTATGGGGAAATCCCAAGGAAGCAGCCTATAGAGTTTACATTCAGAGAATTGTCTGGAGCACTGAGAGGTTAAATGACTTGCCCAGGGTCACACTGCCAGTAAGTGTTGGGGGTAGAACTTGAACCCAGGTCTTCCTGATTCCATTGTAGGTTTTCTATCCATTGCTTCATACTGTCTCTCTTCTTTAAATATAGTACTACAATATTCACAGTATCTCAAAAATTGTATCTTCAAATATAGTACCTGGATAAATCAATAATCAACAAGAATTTATTAAGCTCTTACTATGTGCCTATATTGTGTGAGGCATCATGGGAAAGTTAATAAATAACCGGCTTCACTGCCAGGAAGAACTGGGTTCAAATTCTGCTTATTAAATATACTGACTGTTGGTCCCTGGGCAATTTATAATGTCTGAGAGCTCTATCCAAATCCTTATGACTGCAAATTCCACAGAAGGTGCCAAAATGCATTGGCAGATGTGAATTCCCTTTACCAGTATAATCCCAAGTCCCTTCCCTATTTTCATTGTGCTAAATACTGAGGATACAAAGCCAGAAAACAAAACAATCTCTGGCCTTGAAGAGCTTCCATTCAATCAAAGTTTACAACATAGGTACAAATAAACATATTTCTAATACACACAAAATAAAACCAAGGTATTTTGGGGATAGTGAATGTTAGGAGCTGAAGGCAAGAAGCTCATTATTCAGAGTACCTTGATATTCAAATATACTACTGCCTTCCCACTCCAAGGAGAAAGTAATGGTGATGATGATGGTGATACTATACAAATATTAATATAGAAAATTAAGATTTGGCAAACACTTATTTATGATTGTGACTAATAACAAAATATCCTATTGCTTCAAAAGGGTGATACTTGTTATAATAATCCTTTGGGAATTTCCCAAAGGCCTTCTCTTTCTTTTCTTTTCTTTTCTTTTTTTTCTTTTTTGGTCCTCCTTTACAATTTACCATTGCTGCCTGGTCTTAGCCAGTACTCTTATTTTATTCAAATGTGTTTGCCCCCAAGTCAAACAGCCAGCTGTGCTCTTCTGGGTGATGATGTATGAAGCAGAAAGAACACAATCTAATTTTTAGATCCAGTTGAGCTTGAAGCACCTCAAGATAAGGTGTGGGGGGTATGTGAGAGGGAACATATCTCACTTGAGCTCAGGAATTAATTCATGTAGCAGGCACTTATCAGTAAGCCCATGATTCTCCAAGACTGGCTTCTTCCCTTCCCCCAGCCTCAATTAACCCCTCAATCACTGAGTAGTAAAAGTAAACAGGAGGGACTTCATTATCTAATTAAAATTAATTGGTCGTGTGCCAATTAAGAAGGAGCTGGGTAGGTTAGTCTTTGGGTATAAGATGAGTATATGTGTGTGTGTGTGTGTGTGTGTGTGTGTGTGTGTGTGTGTGTTTAGATTGGGACTATTGCCCCCTGGTCCTTTTCCTGTACACTTCTTTTACTCTTAACTTGGTTGGAACAGTAAAAGATATTGAGGTTAAGTGCTTATGCAAATGAAAGAATGTCTCAGACTGCTTATTTAGAAACCTCCTCAGGTGGAAATCCTCCTTGGAAGGAAGATACCTCCACCTGGACCATTTAGCTCAATCAATACCCCTTGGCTTTTCAGAGATTTTATGATCTTGTTTTGATTTTTACCTTTCTTTACCTGCTCCAAAAAAGCATGAATATTAGTGTCTAAAGGTAATTGTGGTAGTACTAGACATCATGATAAGAAACATCATGATATAGTGGAGAATCAACTGACCTTGGATTTAGGAAGATCTGGGTGCAAATCTTATCTCAGGAATATAGTAAACTGTGTGACAACAGGCAAGTCATTCAACCTCTCAGTGGCCTTAGGAAACTCTCTAAGATAATAATTTACAGATAAGTTACTGATCAGCACAATAAAAGAAGGGAATTTACACAATGAGAATTGCCTATTTCAGTGAATTCACAGGAGTGGACCACCACCACTACCACTAACAACAACATTAAAAACAAAAATATAAAGAGGGAGCTTACACACTGGTACTACCCCTCTACATCCAGGCAAAAATCATACAATCAAATAAACAACAATGAAACACCAGACACTGAATAAGGGGGTCATAGAAACGTATCAAATATAAGATATGGTTGGAGGGACCTTCCATGCCTATGGACTATTAATGATTTTAATATTACCCTTTTTTGACTTTTGAAGTAACATTTATAGAGCATCTTTGTATATTTTACACAGTTTAAAGAAGATTTAGGTCATATCTATACAATTTGAAAAACACTTAGCTCCAGAAGCCTCCATCCAGTAAATTTGAACTTTTTAATGAATGATTTGATTGCATTATAGTTGATCCAATAGGTAATGACCTTGAAGAATGTTCAAATAGCCCTTCCAATGGAAATAGACCAAATACTCTCAATTCCCTGAGAATGCACAGATAAGGGTTTAGAGAGACACAGATGCCAAAGAAAAGGTGACTTACAGAAATTTAAACAATCCTAGCTGCTTTTCCAGTTCACCAGGCACCAGAAATGTGATGTGCCATGCTGTGACCTCAACTGCTCTCTTTGGAGTTAGAAGGTGAAATAGAAGGTAGGAGTGACCTATGATGGTACTCTTTGCACCTGCCTGTGAGCAGCAGGTTATCTTCTGGAATGACTGGCAAACCTATTTCCTCTATTTTTATCACAGCCTTAAATAAGACTGTAAATTCATTTCTTCAGTGATTTTTCCTTTGCTTAACAAAAGCTTACCAATTTCTTAAAGCTCATCATAAATTACCAACATATTTGAAGCTTTTCCTGATAACTTAAACCCTCATTAACTTCTCTTACCGCTAAGCTATAAGACATAATATATACTATACCATTTTAACCTGATTATTTATTCCTCTTTTATGTGTCGATCTCATCTTCCCAAATGGATAGCAAACTCCTTGAGGGTCAGAAAAAATGTCTTCCTAGTGTCTAGGAATTGGACAAGCCATCTGAAACTATAGTGTTTCAACTTGAAAAGGAATCCCCACTATTATATCTCTACCACTTATTCAGGTTCTATTGAAAGACCTCGACTAGGGGACCCAATACTTCCTAAAGCAGAACATTTTATTTTTGAACAGCTTTTAATTTTTCAGACATTTTTTTTCTATTATGTCCAGCCAAAAGCTAACTATCTACAGTACCTTTCCTCCATTCCCAGGTCTGTCTTCTGGGGCCAAAGGAAATACATTTAGTTGCTCTTTTACATGTCAGCCCTTCAAATATTTGACAGCAATTATGTTCTCCCCACCAAAGGAATTCTCTTCTAATGTCTAAGCATCTCTCTCAAAGCATAAGGTATAGTGATAGGCCCATAGTATTGAGTTATTTACAATTTACCTGAGTTCCACCTGAATGCAGGCATCACATCTCACTCATCTTCATGACTCAGTCAGTACTTTACATTTTGCTTTACACAAAGTTGCCACCTGACACACATTTGTTAAATACAAAGATGAAGTACTCAATAAATTCCTAGAATTAAAGAAGCTCAAATTTGGAAATGACCTCATAGGTAACCTATGAGTAAGTATAAATTCCCTCTATGATATTCTGGATATAGTTGTCTAGTATCTGCTTTCATAATCAATTAATGAATCAACAAGCATTCATTAAGCACCTGCAATGTCCCAGACACTATGTTGGGAATAAGAAGACAAAAATGAAATGCTTTTTTTGAGGACTTTGACTATGAAAAACCTCAAGCCTAACAATGAGAACATTCCTTGCTATATAATTCTCACAACCCTTTCCATTTTGGGGCATCTTTCCTGCCTTGCAAATAACCTCCTTTTTGGTCTTACTTTTACTTTCTAGAGCCAAATTGAGGAAATCTAATTGCTTTTCTACTTGACAGACTTTCAAATATTTACCAAAAGCTATTCTGTCCTACATTACTCTTCTTTTCTTTAGGTTTAACACCCTCACTTCCTTCTGATAATATCGCAATTTGCTTTCTCACCATCATGATCATTCTTTTCTGGTTGTTCTAATTTATCCAACTCTATTCTAAAATGTGGCTGAGTACCAAACATAACTGTTCAGATGTGGTATGACAAGGGTGGCCCTGCAAATTACAGGGTTCTATCATCTCCCTCCCTCTGAATGTTGTAATTCTACTAGAGCGGCCTAAGATTAGCCATTGAAGCAGTGTTGCATAGTAGATTTAGCTTTAAGCCCCACCTTTGACACCTATTGGTTGTGTGATCCTAAGTCCCATAGCATTTCAGTGATTCCAGTCAATTCTCCAAGAATGTAAATTGGAGAAAAGGATGTGCATTTAGTAAAGAAAGTTCCTTAATAGGCATGTCCTATACCAATAAAAAACATAAATCTACTCCCCACTCCCACCCCACCCCCAAAAGAGACTGAAAAGCTTTTCTTTTCTTTTTGCTAACATATGTTTTTGTTTATTTATACTGAGTTCAAGAAAAAGTTGTAAGGCATAGCCATAACTTCCCCTACAAATGGATAACTATTGCCAGTAATCAATCAATCAATAAACATTGATTAAGTGCTATGTGTCAGGCACTGTGCTAAGCCCTAGGAATACCAAAAGAGGCAAAGGGGAGTCTGCCCTCAGGAAACTTACAAACTAATGATTCTAATTATTACATAGTAATCATTATAGGGTAAATACCAGTGAAAGGTAGAGGCGAGGGGAAGAGAAGGGATATGTTATTATTCTGCAGTGGTTCAACCGGTTCAGTGATATATTCAGTTACATCCCTTAACTCATTTTTAGAGATTAAAGTATAGATAGTCATACATATCTGTCTACTAATCTAAGTTCTTTCTTTTTTCTTTCTATTTCCATCTCTGTATACATATTTATATTTATGTATATGTATATGTGTATGTGTATGTGTATGTGTATATGTATATGTGTATGTGTATATGTATATGTGTATCTTTCTATACATCCATTTATTTATCTATAATTTAAATCCTCAGCCTAATTCATTGTCCATTTGAAGTGTTTAGCACTATTCCTGATAGATGAGCTCTGTAGGTTTTCTGTCCAAATAAGTAGTTGCATCTCATGATCTGAACACAAAATATTCTTCATCTACTTTTTCTCCTAAACTCCTTTGGGTGATTACCTAGGAAGTTTGTCAATATTCTGGACAGGAAGAGGAAAATCAAGCGGATTGATTTTGGAAAATGAGAAAAAAGTTTTCAAGGACCCTAAACTTGGCCCCAAAATAAAGAGCCCTGTTTTGAATTTATATCATATTCCCCAGTTACATGTAAAAACATTTTTAACATTTAAAAAAACTTTTGAGTTCCAAATTCTATTCCTCCCCTTTCCACCTCTCTCCCTGAGATAGTAAATAATCTGATATAGGTTATACGTGTGAAGTCACATTAAACATTTCCATATTAGTCATTTTGTACAAGAAGATTTGAATAAAAAAGAGAAAGAAAAAAAGAAGAAAAAGCATGCTTCAGTCTGTTTTAAGACAGTATCAGTTCTTTCTCTGAAAGCAGATAGCATTATGAGTCCTTTGGGATATTCTGGGATCATTGTATTGCTGAATAACTCATACAACATTGCTTGCTGTTGCTATGTACAATGTTCTCTTGGTGCTGCTCACTTCACTCAGCATCAGTTCATGTCAGTTCAGAATTTTTTTCTGAAATCATCCTGCTCGTCATTTCTCATAGTACAATAATATTCCATCATAATTGTATACCACAAATTATTTAGCCATTCCCCAATTGATGGGCATTGCTTTGATTTCCAATTCTTAGCCATCACAAAAAAAGCTGCTATAAATATTTTGTGCACATAGGTTCTTTTCCCTTTATTCAAGACCCATATTTTTTAACATATTTTTCTGGCTGTGATGTAAGACTGAATCATGGTATACTAACAGTCTCTAAAAGTTTCAAAATGAACTACATCGTGCAATGGAATAGCCCATAGGAGTGAATAGGCAGCAACACATTACATCAAACTACAAACCAATGATCTTAATGAAGAAAGGCTGAAAAGAAAGTCATCAGAGATATGAACGAGTTAAAAAGATAGTGCGGGTATAAGGCAAGGGATAACTAATGACAGGTCATGTGACATATCGATAACTTCTTAGAATAAAGAGAAATTCAGAACATTGGGTGGACCTCCTGTGGAGAACTTAAGAGAGGATGTGGGCAAGAACTACACAGTAGGGGCAGGTATAGAGATGGTTTGGGACCTTCATCATTGGAGACAATATTCATATTGATTAGATTTCACATCCATTTGTGTAAGACTTTAAACGGTCTGTTTATAAGACTTAATGTAGTATAGACACCTGTTTGTAGCTTTCTTTGATGGACACCAAGTCCTCAGACTTGCTTATTTTCTTCTCCCAAGGTTGTGCTGGTTTCATTAGGAACCCAAACTCCCAATACTCTAGAAATCTAGAACATGCTTGCTAAAACAGGAACTATTGCAGCAAAGGATGTATGCATTGTGATTTTAATTTAATTTTTGCACACTCTGAGTCATCCCATGCACATAGAAAGGGGGGACAGTTGCACTGAGCCCATGATTTTTGCAACTGGGGTGTGAATGGGGTTTCCAAGAATTAAACACTTATTAAATACTTATTAAACACATTAAGTTTTAGGAAAATGTGAGAAGGAAGTGATTTTGCTCCATGGGGCTAAGAAAGACCTGAAGTTTATTTACACCTAACCAGTCTTTAAAATAATGGTAAAAAATAGAAGGGACTAAGACTGCCTAAGGGACTAAGACTGTTGAGATGGCAATAAAATCTCTTCCCCTTTCCAAAGGTACAGCTGTGGTGGCATGCGGCACTCTTCTATAGTTTTTTTTTTTCCTCATCAAGTATGACTATGCTTCTGTTTTTCATTTTTATCATGGATCTTCAGACCCTTGCACACCAAGTAGCACAGAGTAGGTGCTTTAAGAATTGATTGGTTGAACATTTTGGATGAGGAATATTAAATAATAGAATATTAAAGTGCAATGAGCAGGGGCAGCTAGGTGGTGCAGTGGATAGAACACCGGCCCTGGATTCGGGAGGACCTGAGTTCAAATCCAGACTCAGACACTTAACACTTACTAGCTGTGTGACCCTGGGCAAGTCATGTCACCTCAATTGCCTCACCAAAAAAAAAATAATAATAATGGGATCAAACTCACTTCTGAGAGGAAACTGATAAAGTGTCTTGCTATTGGGGCATGTGATCTAGGGGTACTCTCTCAATACTTACTCAAATCTTGTAAATGGTGAAAAATAAAGAAAAAGTAATTTTCAAAAAGTTATTAAAACATTGTGACTTTTGGCCCACCCTGTATTCGCATACATATATACACCCACACATAAATATACATAAATGCACACATTTGTACACATTTGTATGTGTGTTTGTGTATGCATACATGTGTGTATCTATCTATATGTGTATATGGGTGTGTGTATGCATTGTGCATGCATGCATCCATCTATCCATTTATGTATCCATCTATCTATCTATCTATCCATCTATCCATATATCTGTAAAACATTCAATATGCCACTTTTAAAGCTATCCTGCTTGTCTGGATTTATCTACACTTCCTTCTGATCACTTTTGCACATTTTAAAATGCTTTAATAATTCCTCCTTCTCCTTCTCCTTCTCCTTCTCTTTCTCCTTCTCCTTCTCCTTCTCCTTCTCCTTCTCCTTCTCCTTCTCCTTCTTTAGGGAACACTATCACTAGTTTTCTTTCACAAATAAAAAAATAAAAAAAATTAATTCTTATAACAAATAAGCATGATCAAATAAAATAAATCACATTTTTTCATGTCCAAAAGAAAATGTGTTTTTCATTTTATACCTTATATCACACTTTTGTCTCATGTGTCCTCAGTGGTCATTGTTCCTCTGGTGCTCAAAGTCTGAGCATCAAAAGGTAGCCTAGAAATATGGAGTTGCCATTCTGTTTCATATATTTAGAAATTCGTAAACTGTCAGAGCTAGAGGGGACTGTAACAATTATTTTGTCCAATCTCCTCATTTTCCAAATGAGGAATCTAAGACTGAAAAAAATGAAATGACTTACTTAAGGTCACACTGATCATGTTTCCTTTGACCATAAAGGAGAAAGTTCTATATACAGGGAGAGACCCAGGCTAACCTCTTTGCTTTCACCACCCTTGATGGCCCCTGAGCCTTAGCTGCCCCTAGGCATACATCTAATGAGCCTGTTGAATAATCCAGGACTCCCTCTTTGGATATTTTTTTTTTTTATTAGAGCCTGGTACCCAGAGATAACCAAGGATTAGCATTTATGTGCATGATCAAAAAAAATCATTCCAGTTTAATATATATCCTTTTCTTCGAAGTTCAGTTATTTGGATGCTATGTATTAAGAATATATTTTAGTGACATGTATATAAAAATATATATTGTATCAAAATGTATAGACACATAGATATATATGCATACATTATACATACACATATATACTGTTTTTATATTATATATAAAACTATCATGTACTTCGTCATAGCATGTTACATGTATCTTCTCTACCTTAAATATTATAAATACAATTACACCAACCTTGTATTATACTCCTAGCACACTATCTAAGGCTAAGAATTTCCTGTAGAATGCACAATATTAAATGCTCCATTTTGCATATTACACATCTCAAAACGGCAGATGCCATGAAAGATCTATCTATATATATATTTTTTCCCGTGGGGAGAGGGAGGGGCCCGGGGAGAGATTCACCCGAAATGATGAATCACTTTCTATCAAGGGGATGTTCAGTTAATTCGAGTGACATTTTGACAATAGCATGCTGTCAGTCCAATGGTTTGACCTATACAACAACCTCTAATTATTGCTAATTAAATAATTAATTATTCATAGAAGTGCATGCCATTAGCATAGCAGAGATGTGTTGGAATATGAGTTATGTGCGGTTTATGAATCTTCAGAAAATAGATTCTTTAATAAATTAATAAAGGGGCTCTGGGGTTTCATTAAAAGGTGGCTGGAGGGGGTGCTTGCCTGTTTCCAAGGAGACCACAGGTGGTTCGCTTGCTTTTTTTTTAAAGTTAAACTTGTTTGGGCTAGATGATTTTTTCACCCTCTTCTCCCTACTCTGTCCTCAGGCAGAGAATGGAACATTTTAATGAAACCCCTGTTGTCTTCCTATCCCTTTGATCCCCCTGTGTTCTTGCCAGTCTACACATTGGCCAGTTGGATAAAGGGTTTCAGATTTTTTTCCCCTAGTATTAAAAACTGTGGCATGTCCTCCATGAATAAACAACATCAGGATGGAGACCCTTTGAAAAAGAAATATAGAGCAAACAAAAGGAAGAAGGAACAGGCAGAAATATGAACAATACTATTGTCATTTAGCCACTTAATTATCTCCCACTCCTGACTTAGTTACTGCAGTTATTTTTTTCCACTTAAGCCTGAATGAGGAAAATTACTGGATTTCAGGAGAAATGATAGTCTCATCCATTCCCCACCCCCCAATCCTGCCAATGTTCCCAATGCCACATGGAGTTTAGTTTCTTCGTTATCTCATGGTAATAATGATAATGGTAATAAGAATATCTTCCAGCACTGTTCACTAAATAGCGATATAAATAGTAATATTAATGTTTTTCAACATCCATTTTGATGCTCTGAGGCACATTATAAATTCTGTCTTTGTTTAAGCAGTGGGGGGCCACAAAGTACCATTACTGTTATCATTAGAACTCAAGGGCACTGTCTAGAAGTTGGTGCCTGAGTAGGACTCAGCCAGCTGACAATTCCAAGGGCCAATGATGGAAAGAAGAGATTGAAAGTCAAGACTTTTTTTAGTGATTGAAATTGGCTCTCAAATTAGTATTGGAAGTGGCATAATTTTTTTGGTCATTTTTGTATGAGGAATGTGACTTGTTTTCATTTTAAGGTAATTATAATTGATTACTGCTTTGGAAATGTTGATTTTACATATATATGTATGTATTTACATATATACAGAGAGAAAGAGAGAGAGAGAGAGAGAGAGAGAGAGAGAGAGAGAGAGAGAGAGAGAGAGAGGATAATTAATGAGCTTTGGAGTCCTGTTTCATAGTATCATATTTATAGCTGGAAAGGATCTTAAAGGCCATCCACTGATTGATCCATCAAGAAGTATTTATTAAGCACCTTTTTGTTGTTTCTGTTGTTCAGCTATTTTAATCATATCCAAATCTTTGTGACACCATTTGGGGTTTTCTTGGCAGAGATACTGTAGTGTTTTTCCATTTCCTTCTCCAGCTCATTTTACAGATAAGAAAACCAAGGCAAACAGGGCTAAGTGACTTGTCCAGGGTCACACAGCTAGTAAATGTCTGAGTCTGGATTTTAAGTCAAGTAGATGACTCTTCCTGACTCCAGGCCCAGCACTGGGCTACCTGGATCCCCCTCATTAAGTACTTTTTGCCAGTTACTGCTAGGTATTAGAGATAAAAAGACAAAAATAAAATACCCTCTGTCCAATAGAAGCTTATTTTTTTTTTCCTCAGGAGAAACAATATATACACATAAAAGTAAATACAAATACATGTACTATAGGATTCTAGGATTGGAAGGAATTTTAGAGATGATCTAAGTCAATCTTATTTTATAAATCGTGATGATGTTGATGATGATAATACATTTATATGATGCTTAAAGGATTAAAACATGGTTTCCTAACAGCATTACATGATCTACATAAACCAAAGCTCTTTGGGGTTCTCCAGAATTTTTAGCAATGTAAAACATCCTGAGACCAAAAAGTTTTAGAAGTACATTTCCTCTGCCCATTAAATCATGGGTGTCAGTCTGCCTATTTAACTGTGAACAAATATTATTGAATAGCTATTATATACACCAGGCACCAGACTAGGTTCTAAGAATAAAACATAAAAAACCCCACAACTTGTAATGAGCTTACATTTTAAAGGGAGAGAAAACAAGTTAATATACAGATATAAAGCAAAATTTAAAGTCCATAAATACTCTACACACACACACACACACACACACACATATACATATACAAACACACATGCATATACACACACATATATGTGTATATATACATATACATACATACATACATACATATATACATATACACATACACACACACACATATATATATATATATATATATATATACACACATATATGGAGAGAGAGAGAGAGAGAGAGAGCTTGCTAGGTTGAACAACAGATAGAGCTCTAGGCCTAGAGTCAGGAAGATCTGGGCTCAAATCTACCATCAGACACGTACTAACCATGTGACCCTGGACAAGTCATGTAACCTGTTTGAGTCAGTTTCCTCATCTGCAAAATGAGCTAGAAAAAGAAATGGTAACAACTCCAGTATGTATGCTGAGAAAACTCCAAATGGGGTCCCAAAGAATTAGATGCAACTGAACAACAAAAAAACCTAACTTCTTACCTAATATTTACATTGTACTTACTGCGCACTTGAAACTATGATAAGCATTTTACAAATATTATCTCATTTGAAACAACAATTCTGGGAGGTAGGTACCAGTATTATTCCCATTTTGAAGTTGAGGAAACTGAGACAGAGAGAGGTTACGTGACTTGTCTAAGATCACATGCCTAGTAAGTGTCAGAGACAATATTTGAACTCAGGTCTTCTTGACTCCAGGCCTGGCACTTTATCCACTGTGCCACTTGGCTGTTTTTATTATTTCAGCAGAAGAGTTGGTAAGCACAAAGCACTAGATAGAAGATGAAGTACCTTTAGTGAGAAACAGAAAAAGGCCAGTTTGGCTGTATTGCAGTGTGGGAGGGGAAATAACATCCAATGTATCTTGAAAGGTAGCCTGGCACCAGGTTGTGTAGGACTTAAAAGATGAACAGATATTTTGTCCTAGAGATAATAGGGATCCACCTATGTATCTATGTATCTACCTGTCTCTCTTTCCATCCATCTGTCCATCCATCCATCTATCTGCCTTCTACCTGTCTGTCTACCTTCTATTTATCTACTATTTACTATCATCATCATGTCTGTCTGTCTGTCTGTCTATCCATCCATCCATCCATCTATCCATCTATCTATCTATCTACCTACCTATCTATCTATCTACCTTTAGATATGAACTTCATTTTCTTAAACTTTCTTCATCTTCATCCCCTCTGCCAATAAATCTGAGGAATCACGATCAGATTTAGAGTAGGACTATGGTGTTTGTGGCTGCCACTCATCAGTGAGACCAAATATATTTATTGTACAGTTGAGGTTCAATTTTAGCTGACCTTGGTCTTACTCTGATGCCTTGTTGCTTTCTTGTTCTTTTCAAGATCCTTGTTTTTTTTTCCCCTCCTCCTCAGCTTTCCAACTTCATACATCATAACATTCTCCCTATATATCATGGACCTATCATTCCATGAGTATATGATATTCTCAGCATGCAAAGTTCCTCCACAGCTACAGAAGCACAACTCGTCTATAACTGACAGTCATGGAAAATGTCCTGAGAGCATTGAGAGTTTAACTAGCTTGCCCTTGGTCACATAGACAGTATGTTGGAGAAGTAGAGCTTGAATTCTCTTATTGGATCCAAGGCAAGTCCTCTACCCATCATACTACATTTTGTTTTTCAAATGTCTACATAAATGTGTTATTCTTCTTTTTCTTCTTCTTTTTATCATCTTTTATCAGTATGGTCCTGATAGAAATGATATTAGTAGAAGTTGTTATTCTGCCATGATTCTTTTATATTTTGCATATTATATTTGGTCAATGGTTTATTAATCAAGTGGATAAAATAATTGCTTTAGGTAGTTGGATTAGAATAAACTTATCTTTCGTAGACTCATCAAAAGGATCTCACAGATAATTCTAGTAATAGTATGATGACAACTTTTACCTCAATAATGTTCCCACCTGGTTTAGATTTTTCCCTGTATGTCTCTATTTTGAAAGCTTTTGTTTCCCTAAAGTTTGCAGATCATATGTAGTCAGTGAAATACAATCTATTAGAAATGTCATTCTTAAATTTTATGTTTCAATGTTTTATCCAGGGGTTTATAGCTAAAAGTTTTGTCTGTGACAGTGTTCTGGTTCCAGTCACAATTGTTTAATTCTCTAGGATGTTTTTCATACATGCAGGCACAATGCATTTATGCATGTACATATGTGTGCATACATTCCTGTGTTTATCCATGTGTATATATACACACATATGTACATGTATACTTATATCTATATTCATACATGAATATATATACACATATTTGTAGTATATAAATTTATGATCTGTTAGTTTATATATAATTCAAGTCACCAGGTTCTGTCTTCCTAAATATTCTATAGGTGCTAAATTCCTGTTGCCTCTCAGGAAATGTACTGAACAGTTTTTGCCATTTTGTTTCATAATCTGCACTGATCAACAAGCTTAGATTGCTTAAGGAATATACTTATGTAATTTCTAGTGACAATTATTTCATCCTGAATTGTCATCACAAACACCACTTTTTCTATTAACAAATCCTCATGACTCAGCCATTTGTTTGATGCTTCTTTGTGAACAGGTTTTTGGTTGAAGTCAGAAGGATGTTGCCCATAGTGGGCCTTTCAATTGCAATCTTATATCTTAGCTTTTTCATTGATTCCATCTGGGGACAAACTACTTTTGATTATAGTTGACACATTCAGGGAAGCATACTTATCACCAGCCTTTTCTATTGCTCAGTGCATTAATACCCATTTGTTCCAAAAGTCTTTCTGTAAGTTTTGAACTTTTCCATTATATGCTCAGAGAATAACCATCAATCGCCTTGCCTCTTTTTAGCGAGGAAGTGTTAGTGTTTCCATAGCTGCTTTAGATGGATAGACCCTGTGTTTCATTAATATTGTACTGGTTTTTGTTAGTATACTTTCCAAACCTGTTATTGTCCATTTTATATTTCAAAAAAAGTGTTTTTTAAGATTGGTATTGCATAGTTGTTCATTACTTTAGTGTTATTCCTTATGATTAAGCTTTGATTTCAGAATTTCAGTAAACTATCTTTTTTTTTTTTTTTTTTTAGTGAGGCAATTGGGGTTAAGTGACTTGCCCAGGGTCACACAGCTAGTAAGTGTTAAGTGTCTGTGGCCGGATTTGAACTCAGGTACTCCTGACTCCAGGGCCGGTGCTCTATCCACTGCGCCATCTAGCTGCTCCTTCAGTAAACTATCTTGATGGTGATGGTAATATCATCCTACTCTCTTCCCTTGGAAACTCTGTTAGGATATTTTCTTAATACTTCTTGCTGAGCATACATTCTGATTTTGTTTGATTTTGTTTTTAAATTCAGGATATCAATGGTACCAATAGTTTTCACAGATATCTGGAATGGAACATACAATCAAGAGAGGTAAAATAATATCAACCCATTAAAGTTAATTACAAACACAAACGGATGTTTACTAATATACATTATAGTAATAGGAATCATTTTTGGAAAATATTATCAACCCCTATGGGCATTCAGTTCCCCCTCCCCCTTTTAAAAAGTGGGCTCAGGGAAGATGAAAGCCTTAATTAAACACATACTTTATTTCTGTATTTAGTTTTCATAAACTGCATCCTTTTAATGTAAAACTGACATTCTGGCATTGCTTGTATGCCCAGAAGAATCAGATAATCAACAACAGTTTATAATAACAGTGCACTGGAATAATTAATAAAGTATGAAGTTCAATAAAAAAAAACATACACACATGTGTGTTCCTTAATAACACGGCAGGGAGATATCATTTTCACTTAGGATTTTAAATAGATTTGAAGCATCAGAAAGTAAGTGATGAAGATAGGAGAAGGAAACAAAGTAGATGGTTTCTCTTATTTCCTGTATCCACTTTGTCTATTTTTTTCTTTCTCCTTTATGTATTCTGTATTCCTTCACCCCCACTTACCTACCAGAAAACAGGGTGTTAAATTTAAATTTTGTAGTTTCAAAATTATGTGGGCCCCCAAATGAATAGTTTTTGGAAGTGGAAGAGGGTATGGCATCACATCACCTTGCCAATTTAATAAGGGACAAGGATATCTTTGTTAATCCCTTAAAGATATTTCCCTATTAAAACTGTGAATATACCAAAGGGACTCTTCGTTTTGTACATTGATCACATCTCCTTAATGACTGGGGGACTTATTGAAAACATCTTATTGAAAACTGAGTCTAGTATTAGATAGAGGGGACAATGGTGATAATTTATTTAATCATCATTATTATACATCTGAGAAGACAGATTTGGCAAGAAGTTGAACTGAGCAGAGTCAAAAATCAGAGAGGCAGAGAGGAGAGAGATGCACACAGAGAATGTCCCCTCTTTACACAATCTTTCCCAAGAAACCTCTAAGCTCCAAAGGCAGGAGGAAGAAAGTGATAGTGGCAGCCTCAGAGGCACAGCTGGAGAAAGAGGGATAAGGAGGTTCAGTTGCCTAGGTGCTAAAGACAAGCCATTCAGTGGATGAGTTCCTGAAGACAGTTTCCTACATAGGAAAAAAAAAAGACTTCTTCAACCAAACCTCCGGGAGAGAAGAGGACCAAGTAGCTGAAAGAAGACCTACGGCAAGGTACTCTTCTTAGAGTATCAAAACTAAAGATGATATGAAAACATCCATTCCTATCCCCATTGCACAAAGGGATATCTTCAAAGACAGGATAAAAGTCTTACCCCTTAACCCTATATGGTTGGTCAGAAGAATAAATAAAATAAGGCATGATGTATTAAGTTCTATCACCTTCCTCAGAATTCAAAAACACATCTATGTTCATCAACCTGGGATTATTTAATAGGCAGAGGGAAAAACACCTAGATTCCCTCTTCTAATCCATTCTATTCCCTAAATACCATTATCTACTATTGCTAAGGCCATGGCTATCCAGTGCCTCTATATCTATTATTTTCCCTTAAAATCAGATTAATTGTAGTGTCTTACAAACTCATGGAATCTTTGGTTAAGAGTTCCTTGGTCTTTCAAAATTGTTCATTTCTACAGTATAGATTTTATAGTAGTAGAATTGTGGAACTACCTCAGAAGCTATGACTCTCCTCTTTCATGGTCTTCAAGAAGAGGCTGAATGACCATCTGTTGGGTATGTTAAAGTAAAGATTCCTTTTGGGTGTGGGTTAGACTTAATAGTTGCCAACATACTGTCAAGCTCTAAAATTTTATACTTTATCTGAATCTGACCTCAGATACCAGATATCTAAGATATGTAGGTGTCATAAGATATAAATAGATAGATATAGATAACATTTTTAGATATCTAAATATCTAGATATTTTGCAGATGAATAAAATAAGGCCCCAAAACGGGAAGTGATTCAATCAACATATATGGACTTCAGTCACTGAGATAACTGGGAACACCAAATCAACCTTTCTGCAATATAGTGGTTTTTCTTAGATAATATGTCTGACACTTAAAAGGTTTGCAAAGTTTATTTATTATTTCATTTTATCCTCCCAACAACCTTGTAGTATAGGCACTATAATTATTCCCATTTTTATTTAGAAGTTTCAGTCATGCCCTTCTCTTTCTTACCCCATTAGAGGTTTTTTGTGGCAAAGGTATTGAAGTGGTTTGCCATTTCCTACTCCAGCTCATTTTATAGATGAGGAAATTAATGCAAACAGGGTCAAGTGACTTGCTCAAGACCACACAGCAAGTAAGTGTCTGAAGCCCGATTTGTACTCAGGAAGTCTTCCTGACTCTAGGTACTGTACTCTATCCATTGAGCCACCTAGCTGCCCTTGTTAGATATATAGGAAATATCAGAACATGAAACCCTAAGAGATAAGACTGAGAATGGAGTGAAGTCTAATAATGGAGATAGGAGATTAGAGTCTTTGCTATTACATAAATTATATTGGAATTTAGAGTGTGTGAGAGAAAGGAATGTGAACTAAGTCTGCAAAGGTATGTTGTTCAGTAGTATACTACTCTTTGTGACCCTGTGGATTATACTGTCATGAGATTTTCTTCACAAAGATACTGGAGTGGTTTGTCCTTTCCTTCTCCAATGGGGTAAGGAAAATAGAGGTTAAATAACTGGCCAGGGTCACATAGCTAGTGAAGTGTCTGAGGCCAGATTTAAACTAAGGTCTGCTTGATTCCAGGCCCAGAGCTCTATTCATTGAGCCATCTAGCTCCCCTGATAAGACAGGAAGGAACCAAAATCTTTTGTGCTTAAAATATCATACTGAGGAATTTTTCTTTTTCTTTTTTTTCTTTTTTCCCTAAAGATAATAGGGAGCCACTGGAGGTGTTTGAGCAAGAGAGTGATAAAATAGGATTTATGTTTCATAAATGTTAATTTGGTAGTTCTGTGGAGCACACATACCAGGGAGGAGAGGGGAAAGCTGGATACATGGTACACCAATCTATCCTATTTTCTCATTTTTATCAAGTTAGGAGCAAATTTATTGTCAAGGGCAGATTTTCTGGGATATTACCACTGGCCCTTAGATTGGTCTAATTGCTAAGTCCCAGTTAGCACTGAGTCTTATAAGAAGTGTTAATTGCCTTCAATGTATTACACAATGATGACTGATGACTTAGAAACATGACATACACCTTCTCCAATCAGCATATCTGGTCCACATAGTTGGATTTTCCTGGAACACTAGCAGCTGCTCTTTTCCTAAATTAGAGCTTTTAAACAAACTTCTGAACCTGCTCCAGCTCCAGTAAAGGGAGATGAATTCATCTCACTAATTTCTGTAACTCTCTTTTTCCCTGTCTTTGGGCATTTCTGCTGCTTGCCTTAGTTGGAAACAGGAAATTGAATTATGTGCAAATGCAAAAATTTTAATGAGAGTCACCACTACATTTGAAGACCTTTGCCTCTGGCTCAGTCCCTCAAATGGGAGGGCACATGAATGTGAGCAAAGTTGACAGATTTCTCTTTTCCAAATCAGGACTTCTGTCCTATAGATTCTAATGAATCGATAAACAAAACATTTATGTCCCTTCTGCTCCTCTCTTTCCAGGTCTGTGATTTGCCCAAAGTTCTCTTCAAAGATGGCTCTAAAAGTTCAGGATCCCCTTCCCGACCCATAGTTCCTGAGAGTCAAAAGAAATACCTAAAATTACTAAGTCCCACCAAGGGTTTAGGGAAGATACCACACTGTAAAAGCTATCAGAGCAATGGCTCTCTATCCCTTTTCCTCCTCTTTTCACATGAAGAGGTTGTGTCCAGTCCTCATGGATGAAGATATGTTAAGCGATACTGTGCAATGAATGAATAAATGAATGAATGAATGAATGAATGAATGAATGAAAAGCATTGATTAAATGCTTTCTATGTTCCAAAATAAACCCTTTTAGACTTAAAAAGTCGCTTGACCCTATTTGCCTCATTTCCTCATCTGTAAAATGGGAACACATTGGAGAAGGACATGGCAAATCATTCCAGTAACTTTAGCAAGAAAACTTCATGGACAAGTCCATATAGTCACAAAAAGTTGGAAGTGACTGAAACAACTGAACAACACATGTTGCAAATGCTGTGCTAAACTAGGGATCCATATACAAAAGCAAGACAATGTCTATCTTCAAGTGTCTTATATTATAGTGGAGAAAGACAACACATATAGAAGGAATTGGCTTTTATTTTTCCAGTATTATTGTAACTTTAAAGGCTTTTTTTCACCTGTGTGCCTTAGGATGTGTCTACATTGTTGTCAAATTAGATGGGATTGAATGAGTAATTAAACTTGACTTTGAATCATACATTTAGAGCTGAAAAGGACCCTGAAGGACATCTAATTCAATCTCCTCATTTTATCAATAAGGAAACTGAGTCTCAGAAAGGTTAAGTAATTTGCCCAAGGTCACACAGATTGTGTGGCAGAGTTGGAATTGGAACTCAGGTCCTGTGATTACAAGTTCATCACTCAACCCTCTTTTCACTTTACCATGCACTGCTTTTTTAGCAGTGATTGACTGATATGAAGACCAGAAATACCAGCCCCACCACATCTGGGGCTATCTAAACCACATAAACACAGCCACTGTGAAATGAAGAATTGCCTAAATATTCAGAAAACCTGACCAATATGACTTGATCCTGAAGGACACCACAGCTCTATATTTTCTCATGAAATTATTTTTAATATATTATCTGAAGAAATGAGATGATTTTATAAATAAAGGTGCTTGGTATAAAAGTAGGTGCTGAGAGAGATTGAATGACTTGCTGTGGGTTTCACAGCTAAGTTTTCAGGCCAGATTTGAACTCAGGTCTTTCTGATTCCAGGTCCAACTCTATCCACTCCGAGCAACACCTTGCTCTTTCTAAACACTGCCTATAAAATGGGGGCAAGGAGTGGAGTGTGAGGAACAAAACAAAGCACTTCCAATTGATGCTTACATCTATTCACCACTATGAGGTAGAGGTAGAGAGATGGGAGAGAAATAAGACCCAACCAAGTCCGGTTTCACCACTCTTTCAATCACTATTTATTAAACAAAAACAATTCTGGGCAGAGTCTAGGGGAGACACAAATTAGTCAAGGTCTGTTAGCACAAGAAGCTTAGATGAGGCCCTAAGATAGTGGGAGAGATGTTACACACACACACACACACACACACACACACACACACACACACACACACACAAATACAGAGTATTCAGCATAGTTAAGGTGGAAAGAGCTCTGGTTAAGACCTAGGACCAGGTCAAGCCTCTGATGTTTGCTCTTTGTGTAGCCTTGAGAAAGTCATAACCTAATCTGGGCCTCAGTTTCCTTATCTGTTAAAATGAGGGGATTGGACTAGGTGATCTCTGGAATCCAACTCTAAATTGATGATCCTATATCACAAATGTACAATGACTAATTCAGAAGAAAGTATGATTTTGGTGATTGTTCAGTCATTTTTTGGTCATGTCTGACTCTTTGTGACCCCATTTAAGGTTTTCTTAAAAAAGATATTGAAATGCTTTGCCTTTTCCTTCTTTAGCTCATTTTAAGATGAGGAAACTGAGGCAAAGAGGGTTACTTGACTTGCTCAGGGTCACACAACTAGTAAGTGTAAGGCCATAGTTTCCATCTTCCACTCTAAGCACTCTATCCATTGTGCCACTTAGCTACTCCAGAAAGTATGATAGGTTCATATGAAAATCTATCCTTTGCTCCTGCTACTAAAGGTTTTGGAAAGTACACATGCAGCTCTCCACATCCTTACTTTTTCTTCCTTTTCTTATGATTGCTACTAATGATTGAACATCAGTCACACAAGATTGCCAAATAATCTCCTGCCTTCCTCATGCCACATTCAACTCCCTCTTCCCATCTATCTCGTGCATTGGATGCATGTATCCCTTTCATTCACACTGAAAGATCTCAATGGGCCTGTTGTCTGCAGTGAGAGACAATGAATCTCATTTAAAGGAATTATTTACAATAGGAAAAAACAGCTTAAAAGAGAGAGAGAGTGAGAGAGAGAGAGAGAGAAAGAGTGGACAGACAGTTATAGCAAAAGGCCTGACTGAAAAGCATTCTTCTAATGGGATTGGCACCCACCATATCTTTTCCTGGCAATTTGCCAACCTCCTCTCCACTTCAGAGATGGCTATAGAGTTTTGTTACAGTTTCCGCTGATGCTGCTATGGTGTGACTCATTTCCGCATCAAGCGTGCCCGGGTACATTAACAGCCATGTCCTCTTTGATCAAGTGACATCATGACATCCGCTCATGGATGCCCTAGCCGGAATTTGCAGAGCCCTCCGTTCATTCTCAGCCACACCCAGGCTGAAAGCAGAGGATCCTTGCTCTTGGAAAGGCCCCTAAGACTGAGCCTATGAGCAGAAATAAGATATTGAGGAAGGATGCCAAACCTGTTTTTTTTTATTTTATTGCTACTTTGTGCAGTTCCCCAACTGGCATTGTACCTTGGACAAGCTTGTGAAGGAAGCAAAGTTAGTCATCAGCATCCTGAGATTTATTTCCCTGAACCGTTTTAGATACTCTCAGTAGCCAGCTACCCTCTTTTACCCACTTTGTAGGAGCCACTCACCTCCTTCTCTCTGTATCATCACCCTCAAAATCTTGCTTCTAAGAAAATATCTAAAAAGTCATTCACCTTGAGGTAAAAGAATGACAAGATCTTAGATATTTATCTGGAAGAGGCCTCAGAGATCATGTAGTCCAGCTACTCCATTTTTCAGATGGGGTAACTGGGACCCAGAGAGGTGATATGATTTGGCCAGGTTTATATAGATAGTATAAAAAGTGAAAGAAAGTGAAAAAAAGCATGCTTCATTCTGTGTTCCATCAATATCAGTTCTTTCCTTGCAGGTGAGTAGGATGTTTCATCGGTAGTCCTTTGGGATAGTCTTGGATCATTGTATTGTTGAGAATAGCTAAGTCTCTCACAGTTCAGAGTGGTTTTTATTTTTTTAAATACAATAAAATTAAATTTGAAAATAAAAAACAAACCTTATTAGATCAGAAAGACAAGGATTTGGCCCTCAGGCTACAATTTGTCAACTCTTGTCCCACAACCTTAGTATCACCCTCAACTCCTAATTCTCACTCACCCTACATAGGTAGCCCATTGACAAATCTTTATTCTTTAGTCTACCTTTATCACATCTCTGGCATATATCCCCTTCTCTCCACATATAGAGCTACATCTCTTATTAAGGTTCTTATCTTTAAACTGGGCTACTATTAATAGCCTTCCAACTGGACTCCCTTTCAAGTCTCTCCCCATTCAATCCATCCTCCATTCCTCAGCTTCCAAGGTAACTTTTTTAAAGCAAAGAAAGGTCTCATTATGTCATCACCTTGCTGGAGAAGATACAGTGGTTCCATCTTGCCACCAGGATCAAAAAACAAATCTCTCTGTTTGATATTTAAAGCTTTTCATAACTCAGTCCCAACCTTCCTTTCTAGTCTTTTTACACCTCAATCAACTCCACATGCTCTAGGATCTGGCAACTTTGGTATTCAAATGACACTACCTGTCCTGTTTCTGCCTATACACTGGGTACCCCATTCTGCCAATGTTTTGCCCTTCACCTCTTTCTCTTACTTTCCCAAGCTTCCTTCAGCACAAATGCCACCTTTTGCAGGAGACCTTTCTTGGTGCCTCCAGATGCTAATGGCTAACTCTTTCAGACCATTCTCATCTATTCTATATGTATCTAAATGTTTACTTGGGCAGGTAGGTGGTGCAGTGGATAAAGCACTGGACCTGGAAGTTAGGAAGACCCATCTTCCTGAATTCAAATCTGGCCTCAGACACTTTAGCTGTATGAACCTGGACAAGTTACTCTTTGCCTTAGTTCCTCACCTCTAAAATGAGATGGAGAAAGAAATGACAAAGCCCTCCAGTATCTTTGCCAAATGAAAAAACCCAAATGGGGTCATGAGGAGTTGTACATGACTGAAAACAACTGAACAACAAGAACAAATGTTTACATGTTGTTTCTCCTTTAAAATGCATGTTCCTGGGAGCAGGGATAATGGGCCTTTTCATTTTTGGTGGGGAGGAGGAGGGATGCTTCTTGGTCTTTCTTTGTATCCCCAGTGCTTAGCACTGCTTGTTGATCAACTCACGGGAAACAAAGGGATGAATCTCTGTGCAATTTCATATGTCCTCAAACTAGGAGGAGTGGGTAAATGAGCGGGCAGGAGGTCTTCTTGGTGTCTTTGCACTTGCATTATTGTAAGCAGCTGCCTGTCCTGCCTTGGTGTAAGTCCAATCATTCCAGATACACTGGCTAAGTCATGAAAAAGATTCACAGCATTTGAAAACAAAAGCATGGCTCTACTATTAGTCTGAATTTTTTTCATCTCTTTCCTGGACTATTGTCTCATTTATTCCCTCTTTTATTTTATTTATTCAATTTGTTCCAAATTGCACCGTTTGCTACTCGGCCTCAGGGGGCACTGGCTATTAAAATTACCCTAATAATTTTAAATGACTTAAAATGATTTGAAAATAGCACAGCTGCCAAGAACTGCAACACCTAAGTTGGTACCTTAGCCAAAATGAGGGTGCATTGCATGGTTCTGTCCCACAAAACTAAGTAGGACTTCGTAGGGGAGACAATACATTACTTTACTAATATAACCATAGGCAAACCTCCCTTTAAAGGGAACCCATTCTCTGAAAATCTCAAACTACAGCTGGGAGTGGTTATTTGATTTACAAAAGGATTTTCTATGCAACTAATTTTTGCATATTTTCTTCATGTATTTCCTTTGCCTTCATATTTTCCCTTATCACTGTGCCTTTGCCCATGGTAAGTACCAATACTATTTGACATTTAATAAAGAACTTTAAGATTTACAAAGATTTTTAATGTATTCTCTGATTTGATCCTCATCAAAACTCTTTGAGGTAGGGGCTGTTATTATCTTTATTTTACATATGAAGAAACAGAGGTAGATAGGTAAAGTGTCTTGCCCAGCATCAACTATTGTCTGAGGCAGAATTCAAACCCAAATATTACTGGCTAATGTTCCATCACTGAAGTCAAGCTTCCTCTCATTTATGTTTGTTGGATAGAATTGGACTGGACTGAACTTAAATTATGATTGATCATGCTGATTACATGAAGCAAAAATGTCTTAATCCTCCAATCACACAGGAGCCTTTTCAGATTTACAAAAAAAATAAAAAGGGAAACATCTATAGCAGAAGGAACATTTAGAAATGGATCTTCCTATGGCATCAGATTGTGTATGAGACACTAGCACTAAGGTTAAAACCAAGCTGTTGGGAAGTAGAGGCTAAGCACAGGATCAGTATAAAACTAATTATGGGGCTATAGGGGGAAAGACCTACTTTTTTATTATTGCTCTTGGAAAATAATGATGGGTTAGCAGTGAAAAGATCTTTAGAGATCATTTAATTCAAAGCCCTAATTTTTACAGATGAAGACACTCTCTATCTCCATCACTCTCTACCTCCCTTTCTTTCTGTCTTTCTCCCTGTCTCTCTTTTCCTCATCTGTTGCTCCCTTCCTTCTTCCTTCTTCCTTCTTCCTTCCTTCCTTCCTTCCTTCCTTCCTTCCTTCCTTCCTTCCTTCCTTCCTTCCTTCCTTCCTTCCTTCCTTCCTTCCTTCCTTCCTTCCTTCCTTCCTTCTTTCCTTCCTTCCTTTCTTCCTTCTTTTCCTTTCTTCTTTCTTTTCCTTTCTTCCTGTCTCTGTCTGTCTCTTTCTGTCTTTCTCTCAGGGGATCTAGGTGGCACAGTGGATAGAGACTGGTCCTGGAGTCAGGAGGACCTGAGTTCAAATTTGACCTCAGACACTTAACACTTACTAGCTGTGTGACCCTGGGCAAGTCACTTAACCCCAACTGCCTCACCAAAAACAAACAAACAACAACAACAACAAAAAGTAGTTGGGGGCAGCTAGATGGTGCAGTGGATAAAGCACCAGCCCTGGATTCGGGAGGACCTGAGTTCAAATCTGACCTCAGACACTTAACACTTACTAGCTGTGTGACCCTGGGCAAGTCACTTAACCCCAATTGCCTCACCAAAAACAAACAAACAAAAAAACAAAAGTATTTGAGGGCAGCTAGATGGTGCAGTGGATAAAGTACCAGCCCTGGATTCAGGAGGACCTGAGTTCAAATCCAACCTCAGACACTTGATACTCACCAGCTGTATGACCTGAGGCAAGTCACTTAACCCCCATTGCCCCACAAAAAAAAAGAAAGCATTTCTGTCTCTCTCTCTCTCTCTCTCTCTCTCTCTCTCTCTCTCTCTCTCTCTCTGTCTCTTTCTCTGTCTGTCTGTCTGTCTGTCTGTCTTTCTCTGTCTCTCTCTGTCACACTTTTATCCTCCCATCCCCGTTCCTCTCTTTCCTCCTTTCTCTCCCTCCCTCCCCCTCCTCAGGTAATAAGGGGAGACTGGGCTACTAAACTATTGCTGCCTATCAACTCCCTTCTGAACAGGAAATACCCTCTAGGGCATTACATCCTAACAAGGAGGGAGTAGTAGATTACTGAGACCTTAACCATTTCAGCATGGCAAAGGGTCAGAATAAAAGCCTAATTTCTAGTCAGCTTTGTAAATGGCAGGCATCAGGCCAAAAGGTGTGGTGTTCCCTGCTTTGTGGCTGGTCTAGTGGAAAAAAATTATAGTCCTGGGAGTTACAAGACTTGGGTTCTATTCCAGAATCTGCCACTAACTTACTGTGATTTGGGGCAAGTCATTTCATTTTTCTGGACCTCTGAAAATTGTGTGAGCTGAAAGCTAAATAGTACAGTGGAGAGACCATTAGCTATAGAACCAGAGAAAATGGAGTCCAATTCTGCTTTCCAATTCTGCTTCCTACACTTCTACATTATGTAGAGTTAGAAGAAACTGGAGAAGCCGCCAAGTCCAGTCTTTCATTTTGCAGACAAACTGTAACCCAGAGAAGTTAAAGATCTTACTTAAGTTCACATAAGTAGTGAGTGTCTAAAGCAGCTTTTGAACCTAGGTCTTTCTGACCTGACTTTCTGACATCACACCATGATGCCTTTTCTGCTTGCTCTTCTGTTACCCTGGGGAAATTCCTTAACCTTCCTGGGGCCTCAGCTTCTTCATTTGTTAAATGAGAGAGGGGGACAAGATGGCTTCTGAGATTGCCTCCATGTTTAGCTCTAAGACCCTATGATCTCATTACTAGATAATGTCCCTGTAAGACCAAATTAAATGGTCCTATGTCATGCCTTTGGATTTCTCCAGGTTTGCTGTAGCCCCCAGAATCAAAAACCTGCCCTGAAGGGGAAGAGTACTCCCAGGATGAGTCCCAGTCAGAGCTGATTGTGACCCCCCATTTCTAATGTAAAAACCACAGACCCAGGTTACAGTCTCCAAAAGCCACCTGTGAATGTGGAAATACCACATTTCCTGTCTAAAGATGACCCTTTTTAGACATGCAGAATCTCGTAATAAGCACATTTGTCTGGTTGATGCATGAGCCTGTTTCTGTAATTGACCAAGAACCTACCATTAGCCCTAGAGTGATTTGATGGTCCCCACAAAGTCTGCATTTGTACTTCTACCCTTCTCAGGTTTCCCATAAATTCCAAGGGACAAAGCAATGTGAATGACCTATTGTGAAGGGGTACTTGCCACAGCTTGAGTTTTATGGAAGCTGGCACTGGATGACAGAGGAAAACCATACAGCTGTGGAGTGGTTAAATGCTACACATCTGTCTTGGCTGCCAACACTAATAGACATGTTGTACTGATGAAGGGGGTGGGGCCTGAGGGAAGAAGATATATGGACTCACTTTGGTAGTGAAAGGATTAGTGGAGCAGGAAGTCGAAGTCTCCTTAAGCCTCCTTTCCTATCCATATTGGAGCACCTATTATTGTCACATGTACCTGACTTTCCAGTGGTTTCATATTATTCCCTTTCACTCCCTTTCATTTCCAGTTAAACTTGCTGACTAGCTGTTCAATATTTTTTTTTTTTGTGGGGCAATGAGGGTTAAGTGACTTGCCCAAGGTCACACAGCTAGTAAGTGTCAAGTGTTTGAGGCTGGATTTGAACTCAGGTCCTCCTGAATCCAGGGCCAGTGTAGCTGTTCACTATTAATGACACCTGAACTCTTGCCTTCATGATTTATATCCCTAGAATACCCTTGCCTCTGCCCCTTAACTCTCTCTGCCTTTCAGAATCCTGTTGTTGTTCAGTAGTTTTCAGTTGTGTCTGACTCTCTGTGAACCCATTTGGGGTTTTCTTGGCAAATATACTGGAGTGGTTTGCCATTTCCTTCTCCAGTTTATTTTATATATGAGGAAACTAAGTCAAACAGAGTTAAGTGACTTGTTCAGGGTCACACAGCTAGTAAGTGTCTGAAGCCAGATTTGAACTCAGGAAGATGAGTCTTCCAGATTGTAGGTCCATTGCTCTATTCACTGCACCACCTAGTTACCCCCTTATATGTAATAGATGCTTAATAACTGTTGTTGAATTAAAAGACCTAGAATTAACCTCATCCTACAAAAGGAGACTAAAACTTAATCACAGTTAAGTGAAAGATCTTGGCCAAGACTGTCCCTATGACTTAGCAGGATATCTGGGAATACAACACACAATTCCTGAGACTATAGTTAATTTGGTAATCACTGTGCTACATACACACCCTCCCTTGCCACGAAGCTTTTGAACCCAGAGGAGGAAAAACTTTGTGAGTAGCCTCTGTCTCATGAGATTGTGGGATAGATATTTTGATTCCTATTTTCAAAATGCCAGGAGATTCTTGAAACAAAAATTTTAAGCTGCTACCATTTTGAGTGAACAAAACCTGTTCATTCAACCCTGCCCACCCTTCCAAACAAGTTTCAACTACAGAGACATTTCCAAGAAACTTCTGTAAGAGGCTGTAAACATGCAGATGAATGGCTGTTTGCAGCTGGAGGTTTCTTAACGTACAATTATTTGGATAACTGCCTAGGTTATTATGAATTAAACAAAGTTTGACTTTACAAGATGACAGATAATCTTTAAGGAGGAAAGCACATTTATTGGAGAATGTTATGAGAGCCACGTTGGATGAGCTGTTTTATTTGGGTGTTTAATTTGTTGTGTTGATGCAACTTCCCTTGGAAGGTAACACTGAAAGACAGAAAGACAGACTGATAGATAATAAATGATAGAAATAGACTGAGATAGATGATAAGTGACAGATACAGATAGATAGGTTGATAGGTCAGATAGATAGATAAGGTATTTATTAAGTATTTACCGTGTGATAAATGCTAGGGATTTAAAAAATAATAAGAAAACATGATGATTCATATTCTCAAATTGAATAAAGGAAGATGAGAAATAACAAAGAGTTTAATAACAGAGGAGTGGAAAGGCAGATACCTAAGACTATCTATATGGTCACTTTGCTTAGAAGTAACTTAGAGTATTATAGTTATCTGTAACATTCATACTTTTTAGGTATATCTGAGCATAAGCCATGAGATGTGAAGTATTATAATTACAAGTGAGGGGAAGAGAGATAGTTATACTTTACTTTTTCATTCACTTCCTGCTGTGTCAAGCCACTGTACCCTGTCCACATTAAGCGATTATTAAATAGTTGTTAAATGAATGAATGAATGAATGAATAAATAAATGAATACAGATATATAAAGTCAATCTTTGATTACTCAAACAAATGGATGGCAACATTGGCACTGAGGATGCCCAATGCACCTGGAGCATTCATCCCTGCCATAGCCACAACTAAGTTCCAAAAACTAGGTGATAAGAAATGAAATGAGGTAAGCAAAGAAGCTTCAGGGAGAATTTGTAAAGGCTGGTATATGGAAATGAGTAGGAATTGTCTCTTTCGTAGGCTTCCCCATAATGGATCCTTTTCATTTTCTTATCTTACACCCTTGGATGATGATAAGATTCAGAGAAGTCAAATACAATAAGCCTAAACATCTAACAAGAGAAAACTATTGTGTAAAAGTGAGAATATTTTAACATTGCTTCTTTAGCTTTGCCTTATTTTTGGTCTATTATTTTCGAGTACTAAAATTATATTCCATTAAGATTTCAAGACTAATCTGGGTAAACAGTAGGTTAAAGGCCATTGCAAAGAGTATGGGGAGAATACTAACTTCCTTGTTCCATTCATTCTGCCTATTAATCTTCAGATTCACTTTTGTCTAACTACTTTATTCAACTTAAACAATAGGGAGGGAAAGCAAAATTGCGTTAGGTAACAAACAAGAAGCAAGGGCATTCCAAGGATAAATTCCATGGGCAAATATAAGAAAAAAGAAAATAACTATGTAATGAGCTAGGCCGCAGGTTTGGAAGCAGGGACCTGACACTGGGGCTTATTTACATGACAGTAAAATACTTTCATTAATGACCAACATAGTGTGATCCTCTGTGGGTATGGATAGTAACCAAATCTTGACTTATTTACCTGTGTGGTTCTTGATTATATCTTTTTTTTGATTATTTATTGAAACTAGTTTCAGTTTTTAAACTACTTCCATTTCTCCTCCCACATAACACTGAGCCTTTTCTTGCAATGAAGAAAAACATTTAATCAATGCCAAAAAACATAACATCATGGTATCTGACTCTGCATACCACATTTTATGTTTATAGTTCCAGGAACCGGTTAAGAGGAAAAGGTACATTTCCTTTTCGATTCTCCATTGTTATTGTCTTTTATAAATCCTCCATGAAGGGGAATTTGAAGTGTTATAGATCTTCTCCTGGTTCTTTTAATTTGTAATGAATATGTGTGGCTTTCAGCCTTTCAATCCTTTATCCCTTGCTCTTGTGACATGACCAAACTAATTCCTTTTCCATTTGTCCCTAAACTTGATGATGTCTCCGTGCTAATTCTTGAATTGTTGGCAAAATGTGGTAGCATACACCATGGGCTGTTAGGTAGTACAGTGGATAGAATACCAGGTCTGGATTCAGGAAAACTTATCTTTCTGAATTCAAATCTGGCCTCAGAAACTTACTAGCTGTGTGACCCTGGGAAAGTCACTTAACTTTGCTTGCCTCAGTTTCTTCATATATAAAATGAGCTGGAGGAGGAAACAGCAAACCACTTTAGTATCTCTGCCAAGAAAACCCTGAATAGAATGAGAAGAGTTGGATAAGACTGAAAATGGCTGAACAATATAACATATTAATTCCCAGTGTCCTTTTGATCATCTGTAGTTTTGATTCCTTAGACAATTGACAGTCATATAGCATCACTGAAAGCAAATTGGAATTAGAAAAAGAGTCTTTTGCATAGTGAGCAGCTTAGGGTCATTGAAGTCTGCATAATTCCTGAAATTTGCCTCATCTTGATCTCCTATTGGACTGTGCTGGTCACTTGGAGAAGGACTACAAAATGTAGACCTTGTCAAGCTTAGGTTAGCAAGACGTAAACATAGGTAGCTACTGCACACAGTAAAGCATTATTAGTGCATAAGAAGGGTACAAAAATGAAAAAAAGTCATATGAGATCAGAAAGACTTCATGGAGGAGACATCATTTGAATTGGTCTTTAAAGGATGGGGTATTAATTTTAAAAGAATAATGAAGGGCAGGGAAATATGTTCTAGGTAGAGAAAACAGCTTAGCAAAACCATATATTTGAGGGACAGAAAGTAATCCAGTTTGACTGAAGTGTAAGTTACAAGAGGAAAAATAAAAACTTAAAAGGGGAGGGTTATGCCAGATTGTAGAGTATCTTGAATACCATTCAAAATTTGAACTTATTTTGGAAGGCAATGAGGAGACACTCAAGCTTTCTGAGCAAAGGAGGGGAGGGTAAAATGACTACATTTATGCATAAGATTACTATTCTGAGGCTTTGACTGTATCAGTTAGCAGGTAGAGGGAAAAGTCATTAGGATGTTATGATAACAGTCTGGCCATGTGATAATGAGGGTCTCTACTAGGGTGGTGGCTGTTGGAATAGACCAGTGGTAGGTAGGAATGGATGAAAGAGATGTTGCTGAAATAGATTTAAAGGGACTTGGAAAATGGCTTTTCTCAACTTTTTATCCAGTTAAAGATAATAGCAAAAGAGACCTAGTAAAGGGTGGTATCATTGGTATTAGATCTGTATATAAAGAAGGTGAATCAGGGTCAAATCAAAAAAAAAAAGGAAGAAAGAGTGAATTAGAGTTATAGATTTCATAGAAAGGGGGTAGATCACTTCTTAAACACACAATTGATTTTCCTTCTATAATAGCAAAAGCAGGGAAACAACATTTCTGGGACAATTTAGTACAAGTAGAGGTTTAACTGTGGATAGATAAGAACATTAGTTTTGCTGAATTTGAAGTAATAATGGTCCAGAGGGAGATATTCTTTGAGCAGTAGGATTATCCAAGTCTAAAGCTTAGCAAAACAATCAAGGTGGTAAATATAAATGTAGAGGTTATCTGTATAGATGTAGTAATTGAAGATGGATGAATTACCCTCCAATTCCTGACTCCAGGAATTTTGGATGGCTGTCTTCCATGTTTAATTCTGTTTTTCCTCATCCAGACCTCCTGGATTCCCTGACTTCTTTCTTCTTCTTCTTCTTCTTCTTCTTCTTCTTCTTCTTCTTCTTCTTCTTCTTCTTCTTCTTCTTCTTCTTCTTCTTCTTTCTAGGAGGGGGTATGATTCTTTTCTTTTTTTTCATTTCATTTTATTTTATTTTCCAATTACATATGAAGATTGTTGTCAACATTCATTTTTATAAAATTTCAAGTTAGAATTTTTCTCCCTCCCTCCCTTTCCTGTTCCCTTCTCAAGGTAGTAAGCAATCAGATATACATATATATGCACATACATAAATGCATATATACAATCATGTTATACATATTCCACATTAGTTATATTATAAAAGAGGAATCAGAACAAAAGGGGAAAACACAAGAAAAGAAAAAAAAACAACAAATAAAGTGAAAATAGTATACTTTAATTTGCATTCAGACTCCATAGTTCTTTTTCTGGATATCGAGAATGTTTTCCATTATAAGTCTTTTGGAATTGCCTTGGATCATTGTATTGCTAAGAAGAACTAAGTCTATCATAGCTGATCATCACATGATATTGCTGTTACTGTGAACAATGTTCTCCTGGTGCAGCTCACTCCACTCAAAATCAGTTCATGTAAGTCTTTCTAGGTTTTTCTCAAATCTACGCACTCATCATTTCTGATACCACAATAGTATTCCATTACATTCATGTACCACAACTTGTTCAGCCATTCCCCAGTTGATGGGCAACCTCTCAGTTTCCAATTCTTTGCCACCACAAAAGGAACTGTTATAAATATGTTTTATACATGTAGGTCTTTTTCACTTTTTTTAAAGTATTTTATTTATTTATTTTTCCCTGTCACACCTATCAGATTGGCTAGTATGACAAAAAGGGAAAATGATAAATGTTTAAGAAGATGTAGGAAAATTGGAACACTAATACATTGTTGGTGGAATGCTTTGTGTTGCTGGGTCAAATGGTATGCATAGTTTTATAGCCCATTGAGCATAGTTCCAAATTGCTCTCCAAAATGATCAGATCAGTTCACAACTCCACCAACAATATATTAGTGTTCCAATTTTCCTACATCTTCTTCAACATTTATAATTTTCCATTTTTGTCATACTAGTCAATCTGATAGGTATGAGGTGGTACCTCATAATTGCTTTAATTTGCATTTCTCTATCTAATAGTGATATAGAGCTTTTCATATATAACTATACAAAGCTTTAATGTCTTCAGCTGAAAACTGCCTGTTCATATCCTTTGACCATTTATAAACTGGGAAATTACTTGTATTCTTATAAATTTGATTCAGTTCTCTATATATTTTAGAAATGAGGCCTTTATCAGAAACAGTGGCTATAAAAGTTATCTCCCAGTTTTCTGCATTCCTTCTAATCTTGGTTGCATTTGTTTTGTTTGTGGATTCCCTGGCCTTTTTCAAGTCCTAGCTAAAGTCACATCTTCTGGAAGAAGCCTTTCCTAGGCTTTCTTCATTTTAGTTATTTCCCTCTGAGATTGCCCCCAATTTATCTTGTATATAGCATCTTTAAGCATCTAGGTTTCACAGTGGATAAAGTGTTGGTCCTGGAGTCAGGAGGACCTGAGTTAAAATCTAGTTGTGTGACCCTAGGCAAGTCACTTAACCCCAATTACCTTAAATATCCGGGGCCATCTCCAGTCATCCTGATGTATATATTCCCCCTGGACCTAAAGGGCTCCAGAGGAGAAAGTGAGGTTGGTGACCTTGCACAGCACTCCCTTACTGAAATCCAATTCAGTGCAAGTCATGACGTTACCCCTATGTCATTGCCCTCTTTGAGAACAAAGGACAAACAACAACAAATGTATTTGTGTATATTACATAGGTGTATGTATATAAATGCATGTATATATACACAAATATATATGTGCGTGCATATACATACACACATACACACATACACACACACGCAGAGCTGGATGGTACAATGGGTAGAACACTGGCCCTGGAATCAGGAGTTCAAATCTGGCCTCAGACACTTTAGCCATGTGACCCTGGCCAAGTCACTTAAGCCTCTTTGCCTCAGTTTCCTCATCTGTAAAATGATCTGGAGAAAAAAATGGGAAAATTATTCTAGTATCTTTGCCATCAAAAGCCCAAATGGGGTCAGGAGGAGTTGGATAAGACTGAAAGAACTGAGCAACAATAACAAATATAAAGTCTCCTCCACTAGACTTTGAACTCCTTAAGAGCAGGAATTGTTTTGATTTTGCTTTTGCTTTGGATTTTTTGCATCCTTAGAATTTAACACAGTACCTGACACACCATAGGCACTTAATAAATGCTTATTAATTGAATGAATGATATTGCCAAGGGATGTACTGTAGATCAGGAAGAAGTCTAGGACAAAACTTTGTTTAACATCAATTGTAAGGTGTCAGCAAGAAAAGAAAGATATAGCAAAGGAGAATGAAGAATAATTAGAAAAGTGGGGAAAGAAAGAGGAGGGTGTGATATCCCAAATAATCAATGGGTGCAATGAATATGTAATAGGAGGTATTAGTGGACTGTCAAAAGTTTCAAAATGAGGAGAATGGAGAATAAGCAAAGGTCTTTGAATTTGACAATTAGTTGGATTCCACTGGTGACTTTAGAGAGAAGTTTTATGAAACCAGAAGGAACAGAAGCAAGATTACAGGAGACTGAGTAAAGAGGAAATAATGAAAAAGTGGAGTTCTACCCTGCCAAGCCTTTCTCCAGTATCCTTTAAAGACTCAAAGCTAAGTGATTTCTTCTTTTACTCAATATGTTATTAAGCAAAAATACTTACTTGTTCTGTGCCTAACAAATAACAGGTGATGAATAATAGAGTGTCTGGCATTTAGTAAGTGCCTAATAAATGCTTGTTGATTGATTGATTGCATGACTAGCTTCAAGTTTTGGCTATTTTGCCAGGCATACAATGATTTTCCAAGGTCATCAACTACACCCTGATTGTTTAGATCATCATTACAGTAAAACATAAATCTGTCTCAACTTCACTCCTGGCAGGTCCCTTGGAATAAAAAGGAGCTGGCAGACAAGACTGGTGCTTGTATATAAAAATATCCTAAAGAGGATGAAAGGCTAAACATGCAAATCTGGCCACTGGCATCACCAAAGCCCAGTGACTTCCTGTCTGATTTCTTGAGCCTTATTCCTTTTTTTCCTCCTTCCTGGAGCTCCACGATCAGCTATCTTTACCCAACCTATTGGTAGCCATTTTGATTATCTGTCTCATGCCTGGTCTGGACTTCCTTGTTTCCAATTCTTGTCTCACAGCTTCTTGACCTCTTTGATTGGATTCTGAGTAGGTAGTTCCATCTTCTTCAGGAGGGCAGAATTCTTGGTATGATGTGGCCTGTGAAAGGCATGCCTTAGCTTCATTGACCAATAGTTTCTTTGCTGAGTTTGTCTTCCCATTCCCAACACATACAACAAAAACAATGCATTAATCATCAATTGGCTGGCACTATCTTTTAATCTTAACATGTTAAGATGTCCATATCTTATACTGATTGCTCTTCAATCCTCTAAAAAGTGTTTTGATCAATTCTATAGACACAATCATAGTGAAATAATGCTTCTGAGAGCCCTGGTATTCTAATGGACAATATCCTCCAAGAGTATAGCTTTCAAAAGGGAAATAGATTTGTAAAGAGATGTACTCACCAATTATGAATATCATTATTATAATATCCTTTTATTTGTTTGTTTCTTGAGGGTTGGTTTAGCCTTGTAATTTTATTGCCATAGGAAACTCTTGTGGAAATTCCAACCACCAATGCAGCTTTTAAGTTTGTTTGTAGTTTATAGACTTAAGGGATTTATCAGAAGCATTGAAAAGTTTAAAATGGGTTGCCCATGGTCACATAGCCAATATGGAGCAAAAGCAGGAATTGTATCCAAGTCTTCCTAACTCAAAAATTGTTCCTCTATCCACCATATCGTTCTATTCTCTTCTATAACCATAAATATATAAAGGGAAGCAGAATCATACAATGGAAAGAACATTGGCTCTAGAGTCAGAGGGTCTGGATTCAAATCCTGAATCTTCTACATCTACCTATCTGAACATGGGCAAGACAATTATTTTTCTGAGTCTCAGTTTCTTCCTCTATTAAAATGAAGGGATTAGACTAAATGTTCTCTGAGGATCCTTCCAGCTCAAACCTATGATCCCATGAAATATGGATAAATATTTCAGAGGTTTATTGTGACAACATGCAGAGGAAGACAAATCAAGAACTGTTGTTGTTTTTTTTTAAGTTTAAAACTTTCACAATACACAGTATGATCTCCTTTAAAGAAATGAAATGCATTTCTCTTCAAAGAAAATAATTACAATGGGCCCATATGCAAGTAGATTCTCTGCTAAATCCTAATGACTACCCATTGCAATAGGTAAGAAACTGAAGTCAGTTTAAAACCATGAAAAACATATTGACTCAGGGTTTGAATGACTGGGTTTAAGTAAACAACCAGCGCCAGTAGTCTGTTGGCTCAGTGACCAATATGGAAATCAGTTCTAATAAATTATTTTCTTTGACTTTCCTCTTCCTATACAAAGTAACTGTTCATAGTCCAACTATCTTTTTAAAGGGATTTTTGATGGCCCTAAATAGCCAGTAATTAACTTTCTATTTCCTGTTATACAAATTGAGTATTATGAACATATTGAGTCATCTGTGGTTTTAAAGGAAGAATCTTTTTGGTTATGGAGTCGCCTTCACGTGGGGTATAATTTTAGCCCTTATATATCCTAAAATCATAAAGTCTTTGAGTTATAAAGAACCTTGGAGATCTAATCATAACCACAATAGCAATGAGGCCACTATGAAATGAAATAGGATGTAGGAAATGGGAAAAGTTCTTTTTATGCCTATTTAGAAACTTGGATGGGGCTGAGAAATGATCCAGTGGAAGCCATTTTCAGGACGACTAGTTTCAGTAGTGGTAGGGAGTAATTAAAGCATTTCCTGGGGCTGATAATAATGCTATTTGTTCACAATAGGGGGTGGCTAGGTGGCACAGTGTTTAAAGCACTGGCCCTGGGTTCAGGAGTACCTGAGTTCAAATCTGGCCTCAGACACTTGACACTAACTGTGTGACCCTGGGCAAGTCACTTAACCCCATTGCCCCTCAAAAAAACCCCAAAAAACCAATATGCTAATCTAGGAAAAATCTATGCCTCTATTTATATCTATCTGTATCTATATCTCTTTCCCTGTTTCTATTTCTACCTCTATTTGACTAGCTAGGTATCTAGTTAGGCATATCTATATAACTAAATTATTTCCCTTGAAAACATTTCTAACAACGAAAAACATCAGAAATTAGTTAATGCTATCAAAAAAATTGCAACAGATCATCAGTAATAAATATCTCCATACTAAAGGGGCACATTTCCATTGAAGAAAGGGAATGTTCCAATAGAACTGTTTACTGGACAAATTGTCTATCTGTGATTTGTATACATCACTGTGTCATGACTTTCCATTTCATTTGGGATGTAAGATACATCAATACATTGCATTAGTAATGACTATGACTTTTTACAAAATAGATCTATTTGGGAATGAGGGGGGATTTAATTTAATTAGTATGCTATGTTTTTCTTCTTCATAATTCATACATGATGTTTTCAGTGTTCCTCCCCACCTCATCCCCTTCTAACAAAGAAAAATATAACATTTTTCTTTATAATGAGAAAGCAAACACTGATACCATTTGATTATAAATTTAATTATTTGGGTCATTTTCATTTTGGATGTTGTGAATGATGAGGATTCCTCTTCACTTATAAACAATACAGGCCTTGAATTTGTTAAAATCATTTTTCCCCTGACCAGGGGGAATAGGAAAGGTCTCAAGCTGAAAGTAGTACTTGAGCTGAGTTTTGATGCTCCAACACCCCCAACCCCCAAAGATTCTAAATTAACAAAACTGAAGAAATCAGTGATGGACTTGAATATTTCATCTGATGACCAAGCTGGCTAAGAGATCCTTCTACATATTTCATTAGTTGAATATCTCCATGAATCTCAATGTAAATGTGACTCTTAATGGAATTTATATAATGATTTCATCTTCCTATTTGTTATTCAAGAAGACATTTCAAGGGTTCTAAGCCTTTCTTATATCATGGATCCCTTTAACAAGCTGGTAAAGTATATGGACCTCTTTTTGGCATAATGTTTTTAAATGCATTAAACAAAATGCATAGGATTAAAAGGAAAGCATTATATTGAACTAAAGTTTTCTTTTTTCTTATCCAAGTTTACAGATATCCTGAAACCTATTTTAGAATCCCTATTCTGGAGGCAATCAAGTACCAGTGTTTTTTGGCCACTGCAATTCAAGAAGATAATGTACTGAGGCATGGTGGTTTTTATCATCTATTTCAGTGGAAGGAGTAGCCTCTTTTGAATAAGTCAAGGATTCTTGAAATGATGAATTAACTCTTTTGTATTTCATTTTTAAAAACCATCAATCTTTTAATTAGTCCTGATGTAACAATTGGAATGGTGCCACCTGCTGGAGACTTACTGTAGGAAAGCTCCAACATGAGGAGAGGACCTCTGAGGGCAGGACCATGTGGTTTTTCTTAGGCATCAGGAAGTGACATTGGCTTGTGGAAGGAAGAAGGGGGAGGCTGACACTCTCCTGAGGACTCTGGTGGAGAAGGGAGCTAGAAATGCACTCTCCCTTTAATAGATAGATGAATCTAGGCCTTTCTTTCTCTCTTTACCAAATTCTTATTATCCTTAATAAATGCTTAAAAGTCTAACTCTTGCTAAAGGTTATAATTTATTGGCGACCACTCATTAGATATTTTAGGCAGTATAGCTAGGATTTTAGCCCTTACACTGATGAGGTTTTTCATTTTGCTTTGTTTTGTTTTTGTAACCACAACTGAATTTGCGCTCGGTAGAGTCTTTTGCTCCTTATAATGGTACATGGTTTTTTGTTTGTTTGTTTTTTAAACATCTAAGGAAAAATTCTCCACAACACTTTCTTAACTGTGAAGATTAGTAAAGGGAAGGAGGAAGTCTCATTTCCACCAAGTGATTACACCAAACACTATTTCAAAGAGATATTCAATCAGCAAAATTCTATTTTGAGTGATGAAACTCCACCTGTATTTGGTCACCTTGGTAACACTGACTTACCTTCCTAAATCCATCCACTAGACTTTCTACTTCACCCTATGTTTATGATCCTCAGTTGCTGTAATTAGTTCTTGTCTTTTGTTATGTTGTGAAAGAAAATAATTTCTTAGCTTAAGTAAGCTCTTGTGTTTTTCAGAGAGTTATCATTCCATAAAAATATTGGCCTGAGCGTGACTCCTGATAGAAAACCTAAGTAGTATTTAAGTTCCAAATGACTGGGAAACTCAAGCACTTAATCACTTACTGATAGGTAGCAATGACAATAATCAACCAGGAGGACCTCAGACAAACAAATGATAGCTTCTGATAATAAAAGTGACTCTGATTAGTAAATTTGCTTTAAAAAATGTTCCTTATTCTTTAAACAGCTCACTAACCCATACTATCCCTTGCACAATATATTTAATAACATTTCTTTGTAAAGTGCTTCATGGCACAAACTACTTTTATATGCAAGTACTTATGCACACATGCATACACACATGCATGCATACATGTGCATTGGCAAATAAGTTAAATCATACAAGTCTCATTTCCATTTTATGGAGATAAGGAATGGTGGAAAAACTGAGTTTCAAGCAGATTAGGCAATTTGAAGCAGTTCACCAGTTGTAAAGATTAGAACTGTGACCTGAATGCAGGTCTTCTGTTTCCAAGTTTAGAGTATTTCTAACTATGCCATACTACCACATCTATTATCATTATCAACAACAAAAAATGTGCTGTCTATAGGGCATTGTGCTAGGTACAAGGGACAGAAAACTTCCTAATGATTTCCAAAACATACTGCCTGCCCTTTGAATATCTTCCTCACTTCCTTCCCACCAAGACCTTGGATACTGCTTCTGGGTCCTTGGGTTGTTATAGGTGAGCTTTCTCCCTGTCTTGCCAGAAACCAGACATCCATGTTACTTTTTGGCCGTTTCAAAACCATTTTATGTAACCAGCTTCATACCTCTTCTAGTTTCCTTTGCTATGTACAAGAGATTGTAATCTCCTTGAGGGTAAGAAATATATTTTTTGATCACATCTGTATCCCTAACACTTAGCATAGTGCCCTGTACATAGTAAACATTTAGTAAATGTTTTATCATTCCTTGTTTTATACCACCTTTTCCCAAGTGACTTCCAATCTAAGTGGTAATACAGAGCATATAAATAAAAATTTAAATGGCAAGTAATAATAGGAAGTGTTATATTCAATTCAACAAAGATTTGTTAGGTCTCCATTATATGCGAGATATCATGCTTGGTCCTAGTGATTAAAAGTATGAAAAATGACAGTCCCTTCTCTCAAAGAGGTTGCATAGGTTTCATAGAGAGGATATGCCATAAGCAAAAATCAATGTTAAGTTAGCATATGATGGAAGCAAAGGAATGATGGAGACAAAGTATCCTACAGGATAAAATGATGTGTAAGAGATCCTTTGCAGTTAGAAATATCAAAGAAAGCTTCATGGAAGAGGTAGCTCCTGAGTTGGGTCTTAAAGTAAAAAAGAAGGATTTCAAGAGGTAGAGATGAGGAGAAAGTATGGTATTGGTATTTGTGGCACAGAGTTGAAATATAGAGGAAAAGAGATGCAGGGCAAGTTTGGAGAAGAATTAACTAGTCCAGTTTGACTGTAATATAGAGTGTATGAAAACAAATGATGTAAGATTAGGCTGAAAAGGTAGAATAGAACCAAATTGTGAATGATCTAAAATTCCCCAGATTAAGGAGTTTGCATTTTATCTTACAGGAAATAGAGTCAAACTGAACTGTTTTTGCAAAGGGGGTTTGAGGTGCACTTGGCCAATTATTTTATTAGCTCTATGAATGAAGGGGTGGAGAAAAGAAAGAGGAGGTAGTGAGACCAGTTAGGAACTAGTAGAAGAGTCCAGATACAAGATGATGAGGGCCTGAACTGAGGTGGTGGCTATATGATTAGAGAGAAGACAAAGTTATATTTACAACTGTCATTCTATGAGGTATTTCTCTCTAGTCAGCGATAGTATATCCAAGATTAATTTTGATCTATGAGATAAACAATGGAGAAGAAAGGAAGATATGTTTACATTCTAGTAATTAATGAGTACATGTCCAAACAGAACTCTGGATCACCATAGAGCTTGGTAGAATAAATAAGAAATGAGTCAAATAGCAGATTAAGGGGTGACATACGAGTTGTTATGGGTTACATTAGATCCTTTATAACCCTTTTGCAGTAGTATTATGAAAGAATTATGAGAGAATATTTTGAAGGAGGAAGAGGTCATATGTGTCAAATGCTACAGAAAAGTCAAAGAAGACTTTAGAAATGATGTGACCCCTGGAGTTACCTAAATCATCCTGTGTCATAATATAAACAATATTGAGTCCCATGGGGGCATATAGAAGGTAAAATATATTTTTTCTCCACTAATGGGGATAAAAGTGGCCTGTGTACTTCACTATGTCATCTCCCCATACAACTATATGGTGTGACTGATGAAAAAGGCAAACCTAGTGGTTTATTGTGAACCACATGGAGCTGAACAATGTTGCAATGCCCACAGCTAGAGCTAAATAATGGAGACACCAAGTATAGAAAACTTTACATTTTAGGACTTAAAGGGAGGAGAGAAATCTTTATATGTCTCAGAGTTCCCATTCCAAACAGTAACAGCAACAACAACGAACAAACAAATAGATTTTTGGACTATGTCAATTTATGTGAAAATTGTAGGAATTCATTAAAGTACATCATTAGTAAAACTGAGGAAATTGATTTCTTGTCTTCTACCACTCCTTGATGGAATATTCCTTTATATATACATACCTACAGTCTCTTCTTCCATGAGATTATTTTGTCATAGAAGTCAGAGAATTAGCATTTCTTTTGTAGTATTCCACTATACCTAGTGGGTAGCAAATAAATGGTAATGATAGACTGAAACATATTTCTGTCCTAGATCTGCAGCAATAATGTTTTGTAGGTAAAAGCTAACATTTACATCATGATTTTAAGGTCTAGTAAAACCTTAACATATATTATCTTATATGAGTCAAAGAATAATCCTATGAGAAAGTGCTATTATTATCCCCATTTTACAGAAAATGAAACTGAGGCTGAGAGGGAGATTAAAAACCTGACCTAGATACTCACAGCTAATATATGTCTGAGTCGAAGTTTTGAACACAGGTCTACCCAACTTACTACCTGTGTGACCCTGGGAAAGTCACTTAACTCTGTTTGCCTCAGTTTCCACATCTATAAAATAAGCAGGGGAAGGAAATGGAAAACTATTCCATTATCTTTGCCAAGAAAGCTCCAAATGGGGTCACAGTAAGTCAGACACAATTGAAGCAACTGAACACTAACAACAGTAACAACTTCACTGCTTAAAGTCCAGCCCTATATCTTCTCTGGCACACTGCTTCACAATAATAAAGGATAATTGCTTAGGTTAATAATGCTGATCCATGCTGAAGCAGGCATAGAGCTATTTTCTACTTTTTCTTCAGAGAATAAGTTCAAACCCTCATTACTATATTAGATCTGTATGATGAATTAAAAATAATCTCACTCCTTTGTATTCCAGATAAGTAAATAGGAGCTCAAAAAATTGAGGACCTATCCTTTAGCATCTCACAAGTAAGAAAGTAGCAGGGCTAGAGCTAGGACCCAAATTTTTTTAAACACTCATTCAACAAGTATTTATTACTTTTGTGCATAGTTGTTTACATGTTATCTCCCCATTAAAACATTAACTCTTTGAGGGCAGTAATTTTTTTTCTTTTTCTTTGGATCCCAAATGCTTAGAATAATGCCTAAAACAAAATGGGCACTTAGTAAATGCTTGTTGATTTGAACTGATGACTTATTAAGCACCTGCTAAGTGCTAGGCCCTAGACTAAGAGCTCAGAACTCCCAGTCACGACCTCTTCCTCTGCTCTCTACTGCAGGACTTTGCAAAGGATCATGGGATCATAGATTTAGAAGTTGAAGATACGTCAGAGATGACTAAACTTATGGGTCAGCATTCTTAGCTGATCCTCAGTTTATCAGAAGTAGCCAGAAAGTATGCATATTAAATTTTATTGATTAAGACTGAGGATTTTTTTTAATAAATTGGATTTAGATGAACATCAGCAAGATATCCTTAGTACACAGACTCAGCCTGACTGAAATATTTTTCCAAGCTTTACCTCTCCAATCTGTGAAGTTGGCTTATCTCCTCTGGAAAAAAATCACATATTCTTGCCTTGTGATTGCTCAAATTTTAGCAAGAAAATAGATATAAAGCACCATATATATATGTGTATATATAGTGCTTAATTCTTGGCAATTAAGCCTGGTGATAATTGTTTTTGTGCATTAGTCATAATCACTTTTTAAGCAGCAAAGCCTATTACTGCTGTAGAGTGAGTTTCAGATGCCCTGCAGATTTGAGTCATTTTGGGTAATGCAGCTGTGTGTGGTAAAAAGATTTTACAATGCCTATAAAATGTTGCCTCATGACATGTTCAGCAGTGAATCTGTGGCACCATATAGCAATTTCAGTGCTCTTCATTAAATACCAGATACCATTTACATTGTGCAGTTCTTAAACAAGAGCCATCCTCTTAAAATGGGGGAGTCTGGGAGCTTCAAAGCATTTGGGAGCATGTGAGTCTTGCACACAATTTTCAGGAATCTTGAAGTGTGAGAAAATCCTATTTGAATTACAATGTTTGCACTGGCTTCACCCATATTGGTCATTGTCAGCTCCTTTCCCTTTCATTCATCCCTGCCTTCTTTTGCTGTTTTTCACACTTTGATAGGCCATGGCTGGCTGAGGTCTCATCAAACTATCTTGATGAGTATGATTATGACTCCCAAATAAACATTTAAAAAATAAGATTACAGTGACTGTAGAATCAGGAAAATATGGGATTACTCTTGCCTCTGACCTATATTGGCTCAAGCCCTGCCTCTATTATATATTGACTATGTGACACTCTCCAAATCTTTTGTTACTACTTCAAGTAAAAAGACACTTAGGGAGCAGCTAAGTGGTGCAGTGGATAGAGCACCATCCCTGGAGTCAGGAGTACTTGAGTTCAAATTCGACCTCAGATGATAAACACTAACTGTGTGACCCTGGGCAAGTCACTTAACCCCAATTGCCTCACTAAAAAAAAAATTAAAATTAAAAAAAAAAGGACACTTAAGAAGACATAATAGCTCCCTTCAAGAATTTGAAGGACTATCACATAGAAGAGGGATTAGACTTCTTTTGCTTACTCCCAATGGAAAAACTATGAGCAGTGGGTGGATGTTACAAAGGGGACAGATTTAGGTGTGAGTAAAGGAAACACATCTTGTTAGCACTATCTGAAAATTAAATTGGTTGACGCAGGAGATAGAGAGCAGATCTTTTTTTTTTTAATTTTTAAAAATTTTTTTAGTGAGGCAATTGGGGTTAAGTGACTTGCCCAGGGTCACACAGCTAGTAAGTGTTAAATGTCTGAGGCTGGATTTGAACTCAGGTACTCCTGACTCCAGGGCCGGTGCTCTATCCACTGCACCACCTAGGTGAGCAGATCTTAAAGCAAGAGGGAGATGACCACTTATTGGGTATGATATATGCAAATTCTCGTTCCTGTATAGGTTGGACTGATTGCATCTAAAGTCTCAATTAACAATGAGGTTCTATGATTCAGGGACTATACAATCCAAACCACACCTTCTGCTCCTGCTAAGTCATTTTACTCACTGTTTCCACTACGTGTCTGGCCTTATTCCACCTTTATATTCTTAACTATGACATTCACTCTTTCTGAAATGCCCTTTTCCTTGATTAACATATGTCTTAATGCAACCCAGCCTTCAAGGTTCAGTTTACTTCTCCCTTCCTTTGAAAAGCATTCCCTGATCATCCTTTTAACTCTAAAAGACCTCTCCCTCATCTCAACCAAAAAGCAATTCTTGTCTGTAGTATTCATTTACTCTCTGTCTTTCTCTCCCTCTCCCTCTTCTTCTGAGTGTGTCTCACTGTCTCTGTCTCTCTGCCTCTGTCTGTCTGTCTGTCTGTCTCTCTCCCTCATTATACTGTAGCTCTGATTTTATTATTGTAGGAGAAAGTAGAACTTCTTCTACTCGCAGAGATGAGCATTGTCTTTTCAATTTATAGTTTTACAGAATGGCCTGGGGCACAGAGAGATTAAAAGACTTGCCTAGTTTCACACCACTATGTGTAAGGAACTAGACATGAACTAAGGTCTCCCTAAATTCAAAGCCACCTTGATGAATCTTGTACTTAGCAAATACCATCTGGTCCTATTTTGTTTTGTTTTGTTTTCCATGAGTATATCCTACATCCTCAACTAGATTGTGATATCTCTGAGGGCAGGACATAGTATCCTATAAGTACCTATCTATCTCATAGTAGATTTCAATAAACAATGGCTGATTGATTTAGTCTTACCACTTAACTTTCATTAAAGTCACCCTCTTTCTTGCATGTCCTAAATAATCTGGATATATACTTGAGTTTATAGTTAAGAAAAATGGGGGCAGCTAGGTGGCGCAGTGGATAGAGCACCGGCCCTGGAGTCAGGAGTACCTGGGTTCAAATCCAGCCTGACACTTAACACTTACTAGCTGTGTGACCCTGGGCAAGTCACTTAACCCCAATTGCCTCACAAAAAACAAAAAATAACAACAACAACAAAAAATGACATGCACCTTATTCACTTACCCTTTGACCCCTGCTGTTGCCTGAGTGGAAATTAAAGCCCCTATGTTTCTATCCTCAATTCTGAAATACTTTTTTATTTGTGTACTTTTATGTGCTTCCATGAGCTTTGCTTGAAATTCAGAATCAGAGGATTCAAAGGTTCCCCCATCCTCACCTCCAAAATCCCAAATCCATAGATCAGCTGGTTTCTCCTTTTGCTTGCTGAATCTGAACTATTTGAGATGAGTAGATGTTGATGGTTAAGACAAGTGAATGGTCAGTAACCTTGAACACAGTCTTTGCTCATGGAGAGAGGTGTATCCTATACTATTAATATCAGTCCTCTCAGCCTTCGTACTAATTTCTGCTAAAGTAGAGGCAGTACCAAGGAAGTAAAAGTGATGACACCAAGAGAGAGCCAGTAGCAGGCAGGAATCTGGAACCTCAGGCATGTCTTGCCTAGGTAAAAGTCTTCAAATCCCTATTCATTGGCTCCAGTATGGTTAGCCTAGAACTCTGATTCCGTGATCCTCAAAACCTCCACACAATAATGTTTAGTGCTTTCTCTTACGATACCTACCTTTCTTGTCATAGCAAAACATGACTTCAAAGGATCTGTAGTAGACTGGAAAAGAATACTAGATGCATAATTAGAAGACCTGGATTCAAGTCTTGGCACTACCACTTGCTACTTGTGTGGTCTTGGACAAGTCACTTTGCTGGTGAGCCTTATTTTGAAGGGCTTAGACTAAGTGACCTGTAAGGCTCCTTCTGCCTCTAAATGTAGGATGCTATTATCTTGGATTCACAGCTAGGGGGTAAATAGTTAATGACTTAGTGTATTACTTCTCCTGGCAGAATATATACACACATATACATATACATATATGTATACACACATATACATATATCTATACACATATGCACACATATATGTTCTTGAGATCTTTTAACATATATACATACATATACATATGTATATGTGTATATGCGTGTATGTGTGTGTGTGTGTGTGTGTGCCCATGCATATGTTAAAAGAGGATCTCAAGACTTAAGCAATGCTTAATAGCACTGAACAACAATGACAGGCTCATAGGAGACATTCATTCAATATTTGTAGTTAATGATATCAATGGTGATGGTAGTAGTAGAACTTTAGATACCAAGGCATCTGAGCTACATTTATCATTTTATTATTTTCCTTTTTTGTCATCTTAATTGCCTTGAGTAATTATATCTATACCTACATCTATAGGGACAGGGACCTGCCCAGTGACTTATCAGTTGAGGGAAATCTCTGTGAATGAAAGAGCTCCCTTGCCAAGAGTCTAGCTTCTTAAGCTGGGAATTGAGACCCAATATAGGGTCACATAAATGAATTTGGGGGTTGCAAAAAGGTTATGTATGCCTATTTTATTTATATATATTCCTGGGGTCATGTAAAAATTTCTTGGATGAAAAGTGATAGTGAGTGGAAAAAGTTTAAGAAGCCTTGATCTACAGCACTGAGGACTGGAGTGACTTGCCAAGAGTTAGACAACCAGTACGTGTCAGAGGGAAGATCTGAACCCAGGTCCTTCTGCTTTCAGAGCCTGCTCCCTGTGCAGTACACCCCACTGACTCTTGTCTTTATCAACTGTATCTCTATTTCTAGCATATATATCTCTATCTATCTATCTATCTATCTATCTATCTATCTATCTATCTATCTATCTATCTATCTATCTATGCCCATCTATTCATCTTTCTATCTCTTTGCCTATTTAGCTCTATAATTTTTTCTATCATCTATCAATCATCTATATTATCTCTCTCTGACTAGCTATCAATGTCTGTTTTGTGATTGCCTCAAAAATAAAAATGCCCTCCAACATCACAGATGGGCAATTCATGTATACTTTTCAGTCTTAGAGATCTGAGACATTGAGAAATTAAATGATTTTGCAAATGTTCACACAGGCAATATGCATGAAAGGTAGTTTTCATCCCTTTGCTTGTTTTCTGACTCCAAGGCCAAATTTCTGTCTTTTACACCATGACTGGTGGCATAGTTGATAGACAACCTGGAGTCAGGAAGACCTACCTGAGTTCAAATCTAACCTCAGGCATTTACTAGCCTGTACAAGTCATTTAGCCTCTGTTTTGCCTCAGTTCCCTCATCTGAAAAACAGGGATAATAGTAGGACCTAATTTCCAGGGTTGTTGAGATAATAATTGTAAAGTGCTTAACATAGTCCCTGGATCATTTTCAGTTGTATGTAACTCTTTATGACCCCATTTTGGGTTTTCGTGGCAAGGATATTGGAGTGGTTTGCCATTCCCTTCTTTGGCTCCTTTTACATATGACGAAACTGAAGCAAACAGGGTTAAGTGACTTGCTCAGGGTCACAAAGCTGGTAAGTGTCTGAGGACAGATTTGAACTAAAAAAGATGAGTCTTTTTGACTCCAGACCCAGCACTCTAGCCACTGTGCCACCTAGCTGCCCCAAGTGTAATATAAATGTTAGCCATCGTTCTTAGTAGTAGTAGTAGTAATAATAAAAGTGATATTTATCTACTTCTTTAAGGTTCATGAAATACTTTATATATGGTATACCACTCAGTCCTCACAACAATATTGTAAAGTAGGTAGTTGCTAAAAGAATAAATATCTTTGCTTTATTGAAGGAACTGAAGATGACATTTAATGACTTGCCTATGATCACACAACTAATAAGCCAGAAACAGGATGTAAATCCAACTACTCCTGGTTACAGGTCCAGAATGGTTCCTGTTACACTGGTTTGTTTCTCATTTGCAAACAAGAAAAAGATATTTACTCATTACTTTCTCTCTTGCTTGTTGTGTTGGGGGTGTTTTTTAGACTCCTAAAGATGGCCATCCTCTGGTCTTAAGATATGCACTTACTTATCTCAGGGAGATGATTATCTATTATAGAACAAATCAGCAAACAAAAAGCCACCAGGGAATGATATCCCACTCTTATTGTAATGATTTCTGATGCCCTATAGTAAATTCTTATATAAAATCAACACCTCTTCCCCAATTTAGGTCCATTTCACTAGTAGCAAAACCTGGTATTTCCCAGAAAAATGAATTTACTTTAAATGGTATCGAAGGAAAGTATTATATTAAAACATTAGGTCAGTTCTGATCAAATGAAAATAATGGAGGACATCTCAAGTTTTTTTATAGCATTTTTTGCCAGGTGCCTTTTGAGGCCTAATGTGAGACCAAGATAATTAAAATTTCTTAGGAAAATAATTGGCCTCAGCCACATCTCCTCAGAGGCACTGACCAGGTAGAGGCTGTATCCCCAAGGATGATGCCCATGTCTGCCCATTCCAGAAAGCACCTTTTGCTATGATTACTACAATTTAAGTGCGTGATTAGTGGTCAAGTAAATAATTAAATCAACCCCCAGCCTTTGATGCTGAGGATTATAATCTAAAACGCTTTAGAGAACAAGGTAAAGTCCACTTGCTTTAAATAAAATGCTTTCATGAGTGGAAAAACAGAAGGGCCTAATTCCTTGCTCTGCTTTCTCCAGTGCCACCTACTAATACCCACCCCCTCCCTTGCTGCTGTTTGCCAGCTACCTATTGTCAACTGCTGTGCTCCGGTGAAATTAAGGAAAACAATAATGGCTGCTAATGCTGTCAACACCTTGGCAATATCTGCCTTTCTTCAATTACTTTTGTTTACAAATTACTCCTAATTTTGTTCTTAAAAGCTAGTTAAGAACAAATGCTGGTAGGATTGATGGGAAACTAACTGCATGATTAAGTAATTACATTTTTAAAGCTTGCCTTACACTAGGACTAATGATATGTCACCCAGTAGCAGAAACCCCAGATAATGAATGAGAAATGTTTATATGTACTTAGTTGCTTTTAAAGCTCCCTTCACGCTAGAGCTGGTGCCATGCATGGGGTAGCTGGGTGGAAGAAAGAGAGTCTGGGCAGCCTCAATCACCTTTGTGCAAAGTGGCAAACTCCCATAAGGTCTCTTTTCTACCCCAGTCAACATTTTCTTTTGCTTACAGGGGCTGTTCATTGTCTGACTTGATCACCTATCAAAATGTGGCATCGTTGACTAAAGGGAGGGGGGATATACCCAACAGGCAATTATGCTTTCACCACAGGGACCAAATTTAGCCTTGCTCTTCTGAATGCATAGAATAATACCAGAGTCTGAGCTAAAGTGACATATTTGGCACTATGACATCCTCCCTGGGCCCTAATGCACTTTTTTTTACCCCCACTACACTGGGAAGGGAAACAGATTTACAATGTGTGTGAAGTCATCCAAAGCATCCCTACATGACCTTTTAACAAGTAGATGAAATGGGGGTAGCTTACTACTCCATTGTTTAAGTTAGATACCATCCCTTTGGGAAGGGGTGTGTATTGAAAGAAGGAACCTATGTACTCTTTACCCTTTTTTTTTTTTTTTTTGTGAGGCATTTGGGGTTAAGTGACTTGCCTAGGGTTACACAGCTAGTAATTGTTAAGTGTCTGAATCCGGATTTAAACTCAGGTCCTCTTGAATCCAGGGCTGGTGCTCTATCCACTGCGCCACCTAGCTGCCCGAACCTATGTACACTTGAGGTATATGGTCTCAAATGAGGTTTTATGATTTGGTATTAGCCTGGGTGCAAAAGAATGTGGAACTACTGGGCAGTTTATCTGCCAATAAATGCCATACACCACTCAAGGTCAGAGTTAGTAGATTCCAGGTACAGAAGAATAAACTTAAACCTAGATACTACAAGTGACCTGTTATTTTCCTCTCTATGTAAGCAGAGAGATTTTTCTTAGTGCGTATAATGGAAAAAGCAAAGGTCTGGAGTCAGAAGCCTGAAATTTCAGATCTGACACTTGCTAGATGTATAATCTTGAGGAAATTGCTTATCCCCTCTGAGCAACAGGTTCCTCATTTTAAAATTAAATCAGCTAGGTGGCAGTTGGGTAATGGGGTGGATAGAGACCTGGAACTTGAGATCAAATTTGGCCTCAGATGCTTACTGGTTGTGTGACCCTAGACAAATTGTTTAACTACTATTTACATTAACTATAAAATGGGGATAAGAATATCTCCCTCCCAGGGTTATTGCAAAGATCAAATGAGATAATATTTGTGAAGTAATTAGCATGATGCCTGGCACATAGTAGGTCCTTAATAAATGTTTGCTTCATTCCTTCCTAACAATCACTTAGAAAGAATTTATTTGTTATTATTTCAGGTTTTACTTGTATCTGGATCTTTGTTTTGTTTTGTTTTGTTTGTTTTGTTTTGGGTGGGGCAATGAGAGTTAAGTGACTTGCCCAGGGTCACACAGCTGGTAAGTGTCAAGTGTCTGAGGTCAGATTTGAACTCAGGTACTCCTGAACCCAGGGCCAGTGCTTTATCCACTGTGCCACCTAGCTGCCCCAAGCACTTATTAAAGAGCTACTATGTTCCAGGAATTGTGCTAGGTGGTAGGGATACAAGTCTAGAGTATGAAATAATCCTTATTCTCAAGGAGCCTTCATTTTAACAAGAAAAAATGAGTACGGAATAAACATAAAAGGATTTTAAGTAAGGTAATTTCCACCTAGCAGTTGGGACTAGACAAGAAAGACTTCATGTTGAAGTTGATGCTTAAGAGGCATCTTGAAGGGATTTTATAGGGCTTGGATAAAGAGAGTTCATTGCAGGCATGGAAGATAGCCAGTGCAAAGACACAGATAGGAGATAGAATGGCATGTGTGAGGAAGAAAGCAAAAGCCAGCTTGGTTAGATCAGAGTGTAGGAGTGGCAGTGTCCAATGAGGCTGGACAGATAGATTAGGCCCAGCCTGTGAAGGTCATTAAAAAGTAAACACAAGAATTTATGGGGATAAAATAGAAAGAGGGGTACTAATGCCTTACTTTAAAACTTGTGGGGCAGCTAGGTGGCTCAGTGGATAAAGCATTGTCCCTGGATTCAGGAGGACCTGAGTTCAAATCCAGCCTCAGACACTTGACACTTACTATCTGTGTGTCCCTGGGCAAGTCACTTAACCCTCATTGCCCTGCCCCCCCAAAAAAAAGTGGTTAAAACTTGTGAAGGAAATGCTTTGTAAAGTACATGTGAATTGTTGATATTTATATAATTCTATTCAATTCAACAAGGATTAAATTCCTACCGTGTGAGAAGCAATGTATTATAGGTACACATACAAAAGAAGATGTTGGTATAGATTTAGACATAAAACATCATCCTTACAACAACAATCAATCCACAAGAATCTATTAAAGGATTACTGATTTGATCTCTGGTCCTCCTGATACCAAGACCAACCGCTTAGCCCCCATGCTATATTGCTGCATAGAAACTCAAAAAGAAGCGTAGCATTTTTAGGACTGGACGGGATGTGCCAAAGAAAATGGGCAGGTAGGTGGCACATTGGATAGAGCCCTGGGCCTGGAGATAGGTGGGACCCGAGTTCAAATCTAGCTTCATTTGGTTTATTAGCTGTGTGACCCAAGGTCACACTTAACCTCTAATTTGCTTCAGTTTCCTCATGTGTAAAATGGAGATAACAACAGCACTTACCTCCCAGCGTTGTTGTGAGGATCAGATAAGATAATAATTGTTGTAAAGTGCATTGCAGAGTGCCTGGCACACAGTAAATGCCATATGAATTTTAGCTATTATTAAGCGTTTACTTATTTGGGTCTTCCTGACTCCAAAACCAATGCCCAGCACAAAGCCTTGGGATATACAAACAGGTGAAATATGCATAATGATTCAGCAAAGGAGACAAATAGCCATACAGAGATGGTGGGGAGAGAATCAGGAGTACTGGGAGGAAGTTACAGATTTAGTTTTAGATTGGATGGGGGAAGGAATAGAACATAACCCTGCGGGTCCACATTGGGAGGTGCTATTTCCCCTGTTTGCCCCTTTTCTAGATGTCTTCGAGAGGAGGATGGATGAACATTTATCAGGGATGCTATTGAGTGGACTCCTGTTTAGGTATGGATTAGGCGAAGTGACCTTTGAAGTCCCTACCAACTCTGAGATACTGTAATACACAAGCACACACACACACACACACACACACACACACACACACACACACACACATTTCTTTCTGCAGTCTGTTTGAATTGAGACTGTTGGAAGCAGGGAAAGACAAATCTGAAATTTGTGAGTTAATCTGGAAATGAAAGAACACTAGATTAAGAATAAGGAGACCTGGATTCTTTGTTCTCTTGACTTTGTCATGATGTAATATGACTTTTCCAAATTATTATCTCAGAGGCAGCTAGGTGGAGCAGTAGATAGATCACCGGCCCTGGAGTCAGGAGTACCTGAGTTCAAATCCAGCCTTAGACACTTAACACATACTGGCTGTGTGACCCTGGGAAAGTCACTTAACCCCAATTGCCTCACAAAAAACAAAACAAAACAAAACACAAAAAAAATCAAATTATTATCTCAGATTAGAAAGAAAGCAGTAAGCTGGGAAATTATTTTTACAGCCAATGTTTCTGATAAAGGCCTCATTTTAAAAACATATAGAGAACTGAATCATATTTGTAAGAATACAAGTCATTACCCAACTGTAAAATGGTTTTCAGATGAAGAAATTAAAGATATATATTGCCTTATGAAAAAAAATGTTTTCAATCACTACTGACTAGAGAAATGCAAATCAAAACTACTCTGAGGTACCAATTCACACCTATCCAATTGGCTACTGTGACAAAAAAGGAAAATGATAATTGTTGGAGAAGATGTGGGAAAATTGGAACACAATGCACTGTCGGTGGAGTTGTGAACTGATCCAACCATTCTGGAGAGCAATTTGGAACCATGCCCAAAAGTCTATAATACTATGCATACATTTTGATCTATCAATAGCACTTCTAGGTCTATATTCCAAAGGGATCATTAAAAAAGGAAAAGGACCCACAAGTACAAAAATATTTATAGCACATCTTTTTCTGGAGGGAAAGAATTGGAAATTGAGGGGATGCCTATCAATTGGAGAATGGCTAAGCAAGTTGTGGTATATGAATATAATGGAATACTATCATGTTGTAAGAAATAATGACAGGTGAATTTCAGAAAAAACAGGAAAGACTTACATGAATTGATGCTGAGTGAAATGAGCAGAACCAAGAGAACATTTTACACAATATCAACAACATCGTGTGATGGTCAACTATGATAGACTTAGCTCTTCTCAGCAATAAAATGATCTAAGACAATGTCAAAAGACTCATGATGCAAAATGCTCTCCACATTCATAAAATGAACTATGGAATCTGAATGCAGATTAAAGCATATTAGTTTCATTTATGATGTTTTTATTTGTTGTTTCTTCTTTCTTATGCTTTTTCCTTTTGTTCTGATTCTTCTCTCACAACATGACTATTGTGGAATTATGTTTAACATGATTATAATGTATAACCTATATCATTTTTTTTACTGGCTTTGGGAGAGGAAAGGAGAGGGAGGGTGGGAGAAAAATTCAAAACTCAAAATCTTACAAAAATGAATGTTGTAAACTATCTTTACATGTAATTGGAAAAAATAAAAAAAATAAGAATAAAAACCCCAAAACCAAACAAGTTATTTCCTTTCATTTCCAAACTTAACATTCCATCACCTATTTCTGTATATCCCTTGGCTGCCTCCTATGTCTGCAATGAACTCTTTATACAAAACCACCTTTCAGAATTCTTTGTTTCCTTCCAGTCTCATCTCAGGTGCCCTCGTCATCCATAGGGATCCTTTCCTAATCTTTTCAGTGATTAGTACTCTTGCCTTTCTCAAGTTATCTCCTATTTACTCACTTGTTTAAATGTTATATTCTCAGCAGCAGAATATAAATTCCTTGAGATTAGGAATTTTGTTTCCCCAGCAGCTTCATATGGTGCCTTACATCTAATAAACGGCAAATAAGCACTTGTTGATTTCATTTAGAGAGTCAAGTATAAGAGAAAGAGCATTGGATTGGGAGTCAGAGAACTCAGGTTCTAATCCTGCCTTTGAAACTGTGTGCCACTGAAGGAGTCTCTTAATCTCCACTAGGCCTTACTTTTCTCATCTGTAAAATCAGGCAGTTGTATAAAATGGCCTCTGAGATCCATTCCAGCTCTAAATCAGTGATTCTATGAATTCCCCTTTCTGAGCCTCAGTTTCCTTACCTGAATGAGATGAAATCTGAAGGTTTTTTTTTCCATCTCTAAACTCCAAGACCTAAAAAATCTTGAAGATTCTTTCCAGCTTCCAAATTTGAAAGCATCATTGTTACTTATCTTTCATGAAATCAATTCATTGATAATTATATTGCTAATATTTGATATTCCAGTAGGATTAAACATTAGCAGGACTGACCTTACCACAGCAAGAATAAAGGCAAATCCTCTGGGCCCTTGAATTGTGACGCCATTTTAATAGGACTGTTTAAATTTCTAACATGGATTCTACAGAGTAAGTAGATGGTGAAGTGGGTGGAATGCCCAGGCCTGAAATCAAGAAGACTCTTCCTTATGAGTTTAAATCTGACCTCAGACACTCATTAGCTGTGTGACCCTGGGCAAGTCACATAACCCTGTTTGCCTCTGTTCTTCATCTGTAAAATGAGAAGGAAATGGCAAACCACTCTAGTATCTTGGCCAAGAAAATCAGAAACAGAGTTGGACATGACTGAAAAACAAAATAAGTATCAACTTGGATTCTACAGCAGCTCTTTATTCAGTGATTGATAACCTTGAATGGTATTTAAAGTCAGAATTGTTTAGAAGGATTCAAAATGTCAATGACTTCCAAGAGTAGGCCTTTCAAATCCTAGGTCCTCAATTTGCAAAACAACCCTGACTGCCAAGATACCTTAATTGATTATTCAGTTCACCTCCTCTGCTTTCTCTGATTGTAGTCCCTAGTTCCCTAACACTGTTAGAAAGAAATCAGGAACCCCATGTTAATTGATTTTTTTCTATAAATTCATGTTATCTAATCTCAAATGAACTCATCACTAATACATGACAATCCTTTTATTCATCTCTGATAGATACAATGAAAGAATACATGTTTTTTAAGGGGTGGGGCAATGAGGGTTAAGTGACTTGCCCAGGGTCACACAGCTAGTAAGTGTCAAGTGTCTGAGGCCAGATTTGAACTCAGGTACTCCTGAATTCAGGGCCAGTGCTTTATCTACTGCGCCACCTAGCTGCCCCCATGAATACACATTTATAAAGAGCCTACTAGGTGTCAGGCATTGGGCTAAATTCGTGACGCAAAAAAAAAAATAGCAGAAAAAGAGCTTCTTGAGTTTACATTCTGATGGGAAAGAAAATAATTGAATAGATACATATGACATACATGCAGAGTAGATAGAAGAAGTGACCTAATTATATTCCTTTCAACAGCTATTCAGAACTTTCTCTTCTTTCTGCAAGCCTATAATTCCACTCTGTCCTCCCTCCCTTTTTTTTTAAATTTTGCATGGCAATGGGGGTTAACTGACTTGCCCAGGGTCATTCAGCTAGTTAGTGTCAAGTATCTGAGGCCTGATACTCAGGTAATCCTGAATCCTGGGCAAGTGCTCTATCTACTGCACAACCTAGCTGCCCCCTCCTCCCTCACTGTTTATTTATTTTTTCTTTTTTTTGGCAGGACAATGAAGGTTAAGTGACTTGCACAGGGTCACACAGCTGGTAAGTGCCAAGTGTCTGAAGCTGGATTTGAACTCAGGTCCTCCTGAATCCAGGGCCAGTGTTTTATCCACTGCACCACCTAGCTGCCCCTCCTCCCTCACTCTTAAAAGAAGAGGTGAACTACTTTAAGTACTTAGTACTTAGTACATAATAGGTGGTATGTGGATGCTAGTTCTTGTTGTTGATATTAGTGTTATTAGTGTTACTACTATTCCTACTACTACTACTTTACCTAGAGGACATTCTACTAGAACTTCAACTTCTGTCCTGTACTTCTTTAAGGCTCTTATTATCGTCACCCATCCTATCCCCTTTCCCTCCTATCTCAGATGAAGAGATTTGTTGCTAAAGTTAGGACCTCGGGGTAGCTTAGGTGGTGTAGTGGATAAAGCACCAGCCCTGGATTCAGGAGGACCTGAGTTCTAGCAAGTCACTTAACCCTCATTACCCCACCAAAAAAAAAAAAAAAAGGAAAAGAAAAGAAAAAAAAAACCCATAAAGTTAGGGCCTCAAATCACACCCTTAGTTTGTTCTCTATTTCCTCCTTGATCTTCCTCCATAAATTATAACCCTGTTCCACATGCCTCAAATCCATCTTTCCCTATTTCCTGGTTCCTACTCCTCAGCTTTTTCTTTCCCTTTTAAAAAAAGGACTGATATTTTAAAATAATATTAATTTCTGAATATATCCTTTCTTCTTTCCTATCTAATGAACCATATATTATTTTTTCTTTTTTCTTTTCTTTCTTTTTCTTTCTTTTCTTTTCTTTTTTTTTGCAGGGCAATGGGGGTTAAATGACTTGCCCAGGGTCATACAGCTAGTAAGTGTCAAGTGTCTGAGGCAGGATTTGAACTCAAGTACTTCTGAATCCAGGGCTGTGCCACCTAGCTGTCCCCCCATATATTATTTTTTAAAAGAGAATAAAATAGAAAAAAATAACGAAATTCGGAAAAACTAAACACATCAACTCCATCTTGACAATATAGGAAATGTTCCACTCATAGTCTTTCAATTCTGCAAAGAAGGGAGAAAGGATGATTTCTCATCTTTTCTTTGAGGCCACATTTTCTCTCCTCAGCTTTAAAATTTTCCTTTGATCTTCATGTTATCTCCAGCTGTTTATCTTATCTCTCCCCTCAATGGCCATACTTCTTGAAAAACTTGTCCATACTTGATACCTCTATTATCTCATCATCTAATCATTCTTCAAAGCCTTCTAAACTGCCCCTCCCAACCTTACTGAAACAGTTATTTTCAACATTGCTAATGACCTCCTTCAGTGCCAAATTTTAGAAGAAGGACTATGAAGTAGATAGAGGACTCATCTGGGAGTCAGAATGATGTTCTTAAATCTTACTTCTGATCCCATATAACCCTGGAAAAACCAAGCATCTTCTTGATGGATGTACTTTGGCTGAAGGAATTTCCTTTGAGCACTCCCTTGATCAACAAAATTACAGGTCTAAATAACAACAGCAGTAAAACAACAACAAAAACCCACCAAATTTAATTTTTGTTCTTATCATCATTCTTAACTTTTCATCATAATTTGACACTGGTAAACACCTCTGTTTCGTGATACTCTCTCTTCCCTTGACCATTCTGTCTTTCTTCCCACTTTATGTCAATTCTTTATTTATCTCTTACTGGCTCCTCAACCCTTTCTTTCTCTTTAAACATGAGTGTGCCACCATTCTTTTTTCCTGGTTTCTCTTTGCTTCTCTCTCTAAATGTAGAGAACTCTTTGAATTCTCATGACCTTCAGTTTTTAAAAATCATTATCCTTATGCTGTTGACTCCATTCCCAGTATCTCTCCTTCCTACACATCTTTACATGGATGCCCTGCTACCAGCACAGATTGAAAATTACCCACATTATGATGTAGTGGGAAGAAGGCTGGATTTGGAGTTAAAGGACCTGGGTTCCAATCAAAGCTCTGTAACTTACTCCCTGTGTGACCTTGGGAAAGTCATTTACTCTTTTTTGTTTTTTTTGTTTGTTTTTTTAGTGAGGCAACTTGGTTTAAGTGACTTGTCCAGGTTCATACAGCTAGTAAATGTTAAGTGTCTGAGGCTCTGCAGATTTGAACTCAGGTACTCCTGACTCCAGGTCTGGTGCTCTATCCACTGCACCATCTAGCTGCCCCCAAGTCATTTACTCTTAATGCACCTGAGTTTTCTCACCTGTAAATTGAGGGCCTTGTATTAAATAAATAAATAATCAAGTTTCTATTAATCACTTACTATGTACTGAGCTAAGTACTGAAGATGAAACAAAAAGAGAGAGAAAGAAAAAGAAAAAAAAAGGAAAAAAGGAAAGAAAAGAAAAAAGAGAAATCAGTCCTTGTCCTCAAGGTACTTACATTCTAATGGGGCAAAGGACATATACATAAACAGTTCTATACAAAATGCATGCAAATTAGATACAAGATAACTTTAGAGGGTGAGGCTCTAACAATTGGAAAGGCTGGGAAAGGTCTTCTCCATAAGGTAGCATTTGAGGTGACACTTGCAGAAACTTAAGGATTACAAAGAGACTGATCAATCTAGGCATGGGGGACAGTTCCTACTAAGAGATAGTAGATGGAACATTATGTGTGGAGACAATAAGTCAGTTTAGTTGGATGGTAGAGTAAGTGGGGGAGGGGCATTGGGAATTATGTGCAAGAGGACTGGAAATATAGGAAGGGGAAGGTTGTGTAGAGATTTAAATGTGAAAGAGGAGTATATATTTAATCCTTAAACTAAAACAGAATCCTGAGTATTTATGAAATAGTGGGGTGCTATGTCCTTTAAGTAATCACTGTGACAGCAATGTAAAGGGTGGATATTAGTAGAATGAAAGACTTTAAGCAGGGAGATCAGTTAGGAGGCCACTTCTCTGGTCTAGCTTCAAGGTAAAGAGGGCCTGAACCTGGGTGGAGTATAAGTAGAGAGAAGTTAATGATGTAAGCAATGTTGTAAGTGCCCTTTCAGATCTAAATTTATGATTCAATGTTCTTAACATCTTCTCCCTCTCAAAAAGAAATGTTTTCCTCCCATTTCTCTAGTAAGTGTCAAGTATCTGAGGCCTGATACTCAGGTTCAAAACCTCTAAGCCATAGGAGGCAGCAAGGTGGTACAGTGGATGAATTTATGGAGTTAGGGAGACCTAAATTCAAATCTCACTTCAGGAACTTACTAGCTGTGTGACCCTGGAAAAGTCACTTAACCTCTGTTTACCTCCATGTCTTCAAATGTAGAAAGGAATAATAATACCACCCAACTCACAGAGTTGTCATAAGGATTAAATGTTTTTAAAGCCCTTAACACAGGGCCTGCCACATTGTAGAAACTATATAAATGCTTATTCTCTTTCTCTCCCTCTCCTTCCCCATCTGAAAGCTGAGCAGCTGAGCTACCCTGCATTGATGGTTGGACAATATTTCAACCTATGGTAATGTATAGAACCACACATATTTCTTGAATAGTGGAATTTATTCTTTTTAAATACTAGTGGAATAGAGAATGCACTTGAAAAAGTAGGATAAAAATTCTTTCTCTTCTAAACACAGAAACTAGTTTCCTTAATTTAATAAGTTAACATTTATTATATGATAGATATGAAAGGGAACCTTCTCTTAAAGATCTTATAATCTAATTGGGGAAGGAGAGTGGGGGAAAATCCTTACACAAATTACTGGATATTAGGAGAATGTAATAAGTGTGAAAATAAGGCCCACATAGACCTATGTGAAAACTTTAAAATGTGAAGAGCTTGAGTAACCAATAAAGAATAGGGAGGTGATAGAAGAAGCAAGAGAGGTCCATGTTATGGAAATCAAGGGAAGAGAGAATGTCAAGAATTAAAGATGGTTAAGAGTATGAAATCAATCAATTAATATTTATTAAGCTTCTACCATGTGCCTGGCATTTGCTCAATACTGGGGATATAGCAAGAGAGAGTCCCTGCCCTCAAAAAGCTTACTGTCTAATGATGTTGAAAAGACAAGGATAAAGATAATTAAGTTTGGTGATTTGTTGTTCCAACCTATAATTTCATTGGTTTAGTGATGGTTTCAAACTTTTTTTTAATCTTAGCACCCTTTTACACTCTTAAAAATTATTGAGTTTCCCCCCAGAAAAGCTTTTTTATGGTAATTACATCTATCTATATTTATCATATTAGAAATTAAAATGTTTTACTTGCAAAAGTAGTTTTGACCTCTCATATCCCCTGAAAGGGGACTCAGAGATGCCCAGGAATCCCCTGATGACACTTTAAGGAAATGTTAGTAAGGAAATGGAAGCTAAGCAGATCTATCAGAGACTATTCTACAACACATAATCTTAAAGAGTTATCTGGCAGCACTGCTAAGTAACTCTCACTTGAATGAACCAGGAAAAAGTTTTTTTGAATAGGTGTCACTAAGTTATATCTTGAAGGAACAGAGACACTTTAACAAGGTGGAGCCAGGAAGAAACCATTTCAGGCATGAGCAATCATCAATCTATCGACAAACACTTATTAAGCATCAATATGTGACAAGAACTGTGCTAAGCACTGGAAACATAAAGACAACAGTGAAAATCCCTGTTCTGATAGAGATTGTATTCCACAGGGAAAGTCAACATGAACATGAATATTAAAAAATAATTTGAAAAATAAAGACTTGCCAATTTCTCTGTGGGAGGGAGAGGAGGGTGGCATCAGCAGGTGGGGTGGGTGGGTGACTAGGAAATGTCTTATGTATCTTGAACTAAGTTTTGAAGGAGACTAATGAGTGATGGGATCAAAGGTTTTAGTTTGTCTGGATTACATGATGGAATATGAGGAATAGGGAAATTTTGTGCCCTGAACATGGACATTTTGATTGGCTTTTTGAGAAGGGGTGTGATATCATTAAAGTAGTGTATTCAAAGAATTGCATCACTTATATTTGTGCAGTCCCACTATTTCTGTCCTTCTTGCCTACATTAATATAATAGCTCCCTAATTGGTTTTCTAGATTCTATTAAATACCATTTCTGAGTACATTCTTTATACCATTGACTAATTAATCATTATAATTCATTGTTGTGAACATATAAGTCCTCTGCTTGAATATCGTCAAGTGTTCCCCATAGATGGGCCTTGAAAAGAAAGGAAGCAACTCCTCTGTTACTACTTATTCAGTTCAGTTGTTTTTCAATCATGTCCGACTCATCATGACCCCATTGGGGTTTTCTTGGCAAAGATACTGGAGTAGTTTGCTATTTCCCTCTGCAGCTCATTTTACAGATGAGGAAACTGAGGTAAACAGGGTTAAGTTACTTGGCCAGGGTCACACAGATATTGCGTCTGAGGTCAGAATTGCACTCATAAAATGGGTCTTCCTCGAGGCCTGTGCCACCTAGTTGCTTTTCTGTTATTGGTACTACCAGCTATTTACTAGCCTGCCTTTAACCAAATTTCATAATTTCCCTCTGCTTCATAGAACCTGTCATCATCTCCTACCCTTTGAACAGTGATAATGAACCAGCTCATGAACCAACAAATATTGTTTTTATGATGAATGAAGCAGATACATAAGGTACTTTGATCTCCTTGGGTGAATCTTCACCACCACCACCCCCTGTCCCCCACTACTTGACCCATAATCCCATTGAGTTCCTATTGAGGAATCTCCTTTAAGTGGTACAGGTCAATGAATGTTCTGCAAGCTTCTGTCTTTGAGAATTTGCTGGAATACTGGAAGGTTAAGGGATGTTTCCAGGGTCACTCAGGTTAATATATGTCAGAGTCAAGATTTGAATCTCAGTCATCATTATATTTAGGCTAGCTCTATATATGTTCTTCCACCCTGTCTCTTCTTGGACGATTTATACTATACAGTTCCTATTCCCTAGGCATTGTCCTTAACTTCCTCCTTCAGAAAACTTTTTTCTTTGAATGCAGGAGAAGAGAGATGAAACAATGAATGAGGAAACATGACCTGACAACACAGCCTGCTCCCGAATGTCAATGATAGCTAAACTCACTTCAGCTTAAGAGCAGAGGAGGAAATAAAATAAAATAAAACAAAACAAAAATAAAACAAAAACAGATTCACTGTTACCATGCTTTGGGACATTCTCATGCAACATGAAAAAAATCAGTATCAATAAGATTCTCATTTTCTTGGAGGCTTCAGCCAGGGTAGAAGCCTGAAGCATTTAAACAGAGGCTTCGGACTTTTTTTTTAATGTATAGCAATATTAGTCAGTTCAACTCTCTTTATATAACTCTCCTGTTCAGAAATAATGAAATATACAAAGGAAAGGATTTTTAACTGATCACAATTCTCTGTCTAGAGTAAACCGGCTTTAAAGTATAGATGAAATAACGAACTATGAACAAACAAACAAAAAAGAAACTTTGGAATACATATTCACTGTTATGGGCAGAAGGAAAAAGATGGGGGAGGGGGCAGGGTTAAAATATTGCATCATCCTAGTGTGCCAAACTGCCTCAATGTATCAGCCTCCAGTCCCCAAATCCAGCTTTTATTCCCTCTCACTGCTGCTATCACTCAACTGATTCCATTTGAATCCTATCCTCAGCAATTGCCCAAAAATAAAAGCAAAAATCTTAAACTCCAATCATTCATGCTGCCACCTCTGAACCTTGTGTTAAACTCACAACAGACTCTTGGTATCTCTCAAGATGGAAAGATGCACTGAGTGGAGATGCATTTTTCAGAAATTCATATAGCTAGGTTTTAAAAAATCTCAGCCCAGAGAAATTCATCTCCCAAACCAAGATACACAATGATGAGACAAAACATGACCCCTGTCCTCAGGGAGATTTTTATATACTAGATGGAGAACAGAAAATAAGATTAATAATTATAGAGTGCAACCTCCCAAGGTTGTTTTAAGGATCAAATGCTGCTCCTGCTGCTACTACTATTATTGTTGCTGCTGCTACTATTACTACTACTGCTACTACTACTACTGCTTGCTGCTGCTACTATTACTACTACTGCTACTACTACTGCTGCTGCTACTTCTATTGCTACTGCTATTGCTACTGTCATTATTTCTAGCTGTTTAGGACACAATTCTCTACTGTTCCTTCTACCTGACAGCTCCTTCTCAATCTCCTTTGTTAGATCCTTTTTCCAGATCATGCCTTCAAACCATTAGTGTTCCACAAGGTTGTGTCTTGTGCCTTCTTCTCTTTTCTCTCTATACTACATCACTTGGTGATCTCATCAGCCCCCTTGGATTTAACTGCCATCTCCCCACTGATGATCCCCAAAGCTACCTATCCTGACCCCAAACTCTCTGCCAACCTCCAATTTCATACCTTCAATTGCCTTTCAGCATCTGGAACTAGACGTCCAGTAAATAAATATCATAACTCTTCATATGAATAGTGGAACTCATTATCTTTTTCCTAAACCATTCCCCACCCCTTCCAAACTTTCCTATTCTGCCCAGGCATCACCATCTTCTTGGCTCCCCAGGTACACAACCTGGGTGTCATTCTCAACTCCTCACTATCTCTCACGCAACAATCTGTTGCCAAGGTGTGTCAATTTCACCTTTGCAATCACTCTACTATATCCCATTCTTTTCTCTGACTCTGCCACCACTCTACTGCAAGCCCTCATCACCTCACACCTGGATTATTGCAGTAGCCCGCTGGTGGGTCAGCCTGCCTCAAGTTTCTCACCACACCAATCCCTCTTCCATTCAACCACCAAAGTGATTTTCTTAAAATGGAGGTCTACCATATTACCCCCATACTCAATTAATTTCAGCGGTACCCGATCAACTCCAGGATCAAATACAAAATCTCTTTAGCTTTCAAAACATTTCACAAAATTCCCCCCTGCCCTTCCTTCTTTTACTTTTCCAGTCTTCTTACACCTTACTCCCTACCACATATTCTTTGTTCCAATTCCATTTGCCTCTTTGTTGTTCCACAAATATGACAATCCATTTCTCAGCTCCTAGCATTTTCTCTGGCTGTTGTAGAAGCCTGGAATGCTCTCCCTCCTCACCACCTACATTCTTCCCTGGATTCATTTAAGTCTCAGACAAAATCCAATCTTCTACAGGAAGCCTTTCCCAACCTCACTTAATTCCATTGTCTTTCCTTTGTTAATTATTACTTATTTATCCTGTATATTGCTTATTTGTACCCACTTCTTTGTTTGTTCTCTTACTCATTGGACTATGAACATCTGGAGGGCAGGAACTATCTTTTCCCTCTTTTTGGGTCCCCATAGTTTATCATAGTGCCTGGTACATAATAGGCACTTAATAAATGTTTATTGATTTCTTGATCTATATATGAACATATATGCATATATGTGTGTGTTTAAAAATTCAGTATAAATGCACAGATATCCCAACAGAATTACATGCAGGATTAAAATTGAATATAAATTCCCTAAAGATAGAAATTGTTCCACTTATTTCTTTGTATTTTTAGTACCAAATATAGTGCTTGGTACATAGTAGACACAATAATTTTTTGATTGATTAATTCATTTATTCATGAAGAAAGGAAAGGCCACTTATAAGGGGATGGCATAATTAAGCAGATGACTCCTTAGTTGGGCTTTGAAGGGAGGAATGATTTTTGACTGGCAGAAATATGAGGATTGGGGATGAGGGAAGAGGGGAGACCATCCTAGATAGGAGGATTTGTAAAGGCTTGGAGGCAAAAAAAAATGGCAGGACCAGCTTGTAAAGTAGCATTATTGTGGTCTTAGAAATGATTCCTCATCCCCATTTTTTAGTAGGGACTTAATTTTTAATTTTTCTCCTTCCATAACAAATGATCAGCATGCCAAATTGATGTGAACATCAAGTTGAAATTTTTGGGAAGAGGACGGGGTCTCCTAAAAATATGTCCTTTCTAAATAGCTAATACAAGAGACAAGTCTACTGATATCCAGTGAAGTTCATGTTCCTCTGTCAGTTCTGGGACCATCATCCATGACAGATGTGCTCCTGGTAATTTGGCCCCTCACATGTCACCGTTTTCATGTCAGCAAATCCATGTCAGTTTGCCCAGATTCCTTCTGTCAGCTCCCATTCAGTTTGATAGGTCAACCTTACACCTGCAAGCTGGGGCCCTGCCTGTATCTCAGGAAAGACCTGTCACAGTGGTACAGTCAGTATGCTCTGTCACACAGCAAGTTCAGTCAATGACAACTTTTGTCAGAGCCTGGATGGCTGTTTTGACTCTGACTTTTATATACTACCTTGTGCCAGTGTCAAACATCTGGAATACAGGAAGGGGAATGGGGGATGGGGAATGAGCCTGCATTAACAGGTGACTTGTGTCTTTGGATTTTATTTATACTGCCAGATTGGCTCCTTGATAGAAAGAGTACAATGACAGGAGTTTACAAAGAAATTTTAGGATTACCTTGGAGAAATATTTATATATCATTGGGCTTGTTACTTTCCATGTTAATGGGAAGAGTCCTGAAGTCAGAGAAGTGAGTCTTAATACTGCCTCTATGCTTACTTGCTATCAGTGTGACCTGGAACTTGAGTAGAAGATAAACAATATCTTAGAGAAGCATATATTATTATAATTCTGAATATTGCTTAAATGACTTTTCCATTCAATTAGTTCAATGGCCTATAAATGAGAAAAGACTAAATCAAAGCAGTTGGAATAGTTACCACTGTGTGAATATTACCAACTATATGATCTCAGCCAAGTTACTGCATTTCTCTGAGACTCAATTACTTCATCTGTAAACTTGAAAAAATAATACATTCCTATCTGCAGAGTTAATGTGAGGATCTGAAGAGGCAATACATATTGAAAGTACTTTGCCAATACAAAAGCCAAGTAAATGTAAACTGTTTAAATTTTATTTTTTCCAATGAACAATATTTATTTGTAACTTTTAAAAACGAGAATAATTTCCTAATGTCCCTTCCCACATACACACTCTCCACCTTTGTAACAAAAAAAAACATTTTGAACAAAACTCAACTCTGTTCTGCATTCTATTCTACCCATACAGCCTCACCTCTGTTGAGAGGGAAGAGAGAAAAGAGAAGACAAAGCTTCTATATGGCATTTACTATGGGCCAAGCACTGTGCTAAGTACCTGAGTACCAAGAGGAGAAAAAAGTATGCTTTGTCTGAGTTGGGCAACAAGCTACTCTTAATGAGACAGAGGAAATGGGCAGGCTTTATATATACATATATGTATATATGTGCAGGTGTATATCCATATATGTACATATACACATACATATATGCATATGCATACCTACATATTATTCAACAGAAGTATTGAAGGCTTGGTACTAAATTCTTAGTTCAAGTATGATGTTGGGATGAAATGAAGCACTTACAAGTCATGGAACTTTTAGCAAAATGAGGCTCACATAACAGCAAATGTAGCAAAGGTATGCAGCAAGGATTCAGTGGCATTTAGCTTCTCCATATAGAAATATATATGGTCAGTAGGGAAGTGTAAGGTAATTCACGTGGACTTCCAAAATCCACCAAATCCAACATGGCTAGATCCATGTGGCCAGGATTTATATATCCTTTGATGAACAAAAAGTTAATGTGAGAGAAGTGAAGGTCAGTCAGATTCTGGGAGCAGTTTAGCCCTTCTTATATGTAAAGGACCCCTACTACCCACTATGTTGTAGGTGAAAGTAAAGATGCATCAGGGAAATGCTAGCATAATAAGCCATTTCATTTGGTGTGTTTATGAGAAGGACAGGGATCAATCTTCATTAGTGTAGTTTTCTTACTGGCAGTTCCCAAGGATATTACAGGTGTGGTCTAAAACAGGAGGGAAGGGAGAGTCGTTTACCTTAAGAAATTCAGAATGCAGAGGAGGGGAGGTGGTTACAACATTCCAATTCCTCCCATACCAATATGGGTCAGAAATGATAACTGCAAAGGAAGAGCAGCCCACCAATCTCCCACACTAAGCTTCCAGATCAACAATTCCAAAGTGGGACTGGGAAGGGCAGTACAAGAAGTGTAGTACAGTGGCTTTGGAATCAAAGAACCTGGGTTCAAAATCTACCCCTAAGATTTATTTTGTATGGGATCTTAGTCAAATCAATTGAGTTTCCTGTATCTCCCTTTCCCCATCTATAAAGTAGACTACATCTATAAATATTGGACTACATGGCCTTTGAGTTCCCCTCCATTGCTAAAGCTATGATCTCATGGATGTAAACCAGGTAGGTTACCAGGAAGCCAATATGACAGATGTGATCAGAAAAAGGAAGACTTGATGGTCTTGATTTCTCTTCACTCTGTGTTCCAGGATTGTTCTGGTGTTTTACAGGAAGGGGATGAGACTCACTCAGGTGGATCTAATTGGTTCCCTACCCCTGAGGTCACAGGCAAGGAGTTGTCACCACCATTTAGCAAGGACACTTTTTTTTCCAGCTTTTGACCATTCTGAGTACATGTTTCTAGATATTAGGAGTTCTAGAAAAGGGGTAAGTAGGTAGGCTGGAAGCACCAGGAAGGAGAAGGAGAATAGCTAGGAAATAGCTTCTTGGCCTGGGAAAATCTAGGCCTGAAAAACTAGGGCTTTTCCCTGACTACAATAATATCAATTTTTTTAATTTTTATAAATTAGAAAACACCCAGAAAATAAAAAGCTACAGGGCCTTATACCTAGTAAGCATTCAATAATATTTGTTGAATGAATGAATGAAGGAGGGAATGAAATTTAAAGCCAGTTATTCTAATCTTATTAATTTCTGTCTTCAAACATCCTTGGATTGTATAATTGTCCTAATGAGGGTTCCTTGGTAACAGTTTATTTCCAGGCTTGTCTATATGAGAGTATTAAAGCATTGATCATTTGGCCTAATAGCTTTTGTGTGTACTGCAGATTGCTGGAGTTAGAGATGGAAATATATGGCAGAACTGACTGTTCTACTTGTAAGCTATTACTCAACATGGGCAGCATATAAGAGTAGCAACCAGCCCATTTGATTAATTTCAAAATTACCCACTTGCTTATGAATGGCTTTCCCAATACTCTCAGAGCATTTGTCTTGAATGCTTTATTAAGGAGCTGTTCCTTGTCACCAAACAACTACAAATGCATGTAAATATACTAAGGCTGCATATGTTATGGAATTGTCAATGACTCATTAAAACTATGCAAACATTCTGAAAACTTACCACATGCTTTGTAGACATGACTCAGAATCAGGCCCTAAATCTCTAACCACCTTCTCTCCCTAACACCACAAACATCAGCCTGCTCCTAACTCTTCTATATCTGTTGATGATACTACCCTCTTCCTATTTCCTGAGATTTTAAACCACCAAACTATCCTAGATTCCTAACTATAACCTCCAAGACCAATTCCTAATTGGACTTCTTGCTCGACTCTATCATTTCTCTAATTCATTCTTTATATCGCTAACTGCAAAACTTACAAACTCTAAAAGAGCTTATACTTTAAAATTTGCTCAATTATTTCACATACCACTCACTTTACACTGACTTCTAACCTCAGCACTTTAATAAAACTGTTTTCTGCAAGGCTATCAATAAGATATTTACACTTTTCTTTTTTGAGTGAAACATTTTCTCAGTCTTCATCTTAAGTTAACCTTTCTAGCTTTTGGCTTTTGAACACCCCCTCTTTACAAATTCCACTACTTCTCTCAGCTTCCATAAAATCTATGATTCCTTTTTACAATCTTCCTTGTTAAATGATTCCCCACCACTGTCCCACTAAGTGTAGGCATATCTTTTTTTTTCTTTTCTAATTTTGCATGTGAAATCATATAAAACATTTCCACATTAACTGTACCATAGAAAAGTAAAGCAAGGGAAAAATTATTATTCAATTTGCACTCAGAATTCATCATTTCTCTCTCTGGAGGTGAATAACATTTTTTCGTCATGATTCCTTTGGAATTGTCATGGATCATTGAATTGATCAGAGTAGCCAAGTGTTTCACAGTTGGTCATTATTACAATTTTGTTGTTACTGTGCACAATGATCTGGTTCTTCTCATTTCACTTTACATAAGTTCATACAGGTGTTGCCATGTTTGTTTTGTTTTTGGAACCTTCCTTGTCATTTCTTATAGCACAATAGTATTCTGTCATAATCATATGCCACAACTTGTTTAGCCTTTCTCAATTATTGAGTAGCCCTCGATTTCCAATTCTTCACCACCACAAAAAGAGCTGCTATAAATATTTCTGTAGGTTCTTTTATTATTTCTTTATCTCTTTGGAGTACAGACCTAGTAGTGGTATTTCCAGGTCAGAGGATATGCAGAGCTTTATAGCTTTGGGGGGCATAATTCCAAATTATTCTCTAGAATGATTGGATAAGTTCAGAAGTCTACCAGCAGTTATTAGTCTATTTTCCTTTATTCCTTCCAGCATTTGTGATTTTTGTTAGGATTGAGGTAGTACCTTAGAATTGTTTTAATTTGGATTTCTCTAATCAGTAATGATTTAGAAAATTTTTTCATGTGACTATAGATTAATTTTTTCTTCTGAAAACTGCCTATTCATATCCTTTGACCTTTTATCAACTGGGGAATGACTCTTATTTTTTAAAATCTGACTTATTTCCCTATATATTTGAGAAATGAGTCCTTTTTCAAAGAAATTTACCCCTAAAATAGTTTTATTTTACTTCATTGTCTGTGGTAGCTTTTATCAAAATGTAGGTTCCCTGTTTATGTCTTTTGATCATCTAATTTTGCTTTTGCTTTGTCTGAGATCATGACTGCTACTCCAACATTTTTTATTTCAACTGAAGCATATAGATTCTGCTCCAGCTCTTTATTTCAACTCTGTGTGTGATTTTATTTCAAATGTATCTCTTGTAAGCAGCATATTGTTGGATTCTAGTTTCTAATATGTCCTGCTATGCACTTTCTTCTTATGGGTGAACTCATGCAATTCACATACAATTATGATTACTGTGCGTTTACATCCATTCGGTTTTCTTCTGCTTATCCTTCTCTCTTTTTATCCTGACTTTCCTCAAAAGTCTGTTTTGCTTCTGACCACTACCCTCCCTTTTATCTTCCCCACTTATATATCTTATCTTTTCCCCTTCCTATTTCCCCATTGGGTAAGATAGATTTCTGTACCCTACTAAGTGGTGGACATTTCTCAAGGCTCTGCCCTGTGCCTTCTTTTCTCTCTGGAGTATTTCCTTTGGTGATATTACTGGTTCCCATGTGGGTTCACTTATCATCTTTATGCAGAAAACCCCCAAAACACCTTCTGTCTGTATTGCTCTCTGTCTCTCTCTGTCTTTCTCTGTCTCTCTGTCTCTGTCTCTCTCCCTCTTCCCAACATCTCTCCATCTATCATCTATATTTAGGAGTTGTCTGGCATCAGACTATGAGTTCCCACTGCACTTCCAGTGTCTGAGTGAGATGGGGAGATACTATCTTTTAAAATATATATATTTATATAACATATATTAATATATGTCACATATTATATTATAATATAGTATATATTGCATACACACATATGTATATATGAGTATAAACTAATATGAACATTTCCATATATATTAAAGAAAATAAAAAGGATTACATATGGAATTTTTAATGTCCAGTATATGCATATTTTATTTTAAGCATATATAAATTTAACATGGTATGCCAACTCTGGCCTTCTTATGTGTTTATCCTTCTAAATATCCTTCCACTCCCTTAGTTATATTTTTCTAAAATTCCATTTATACTCTTTTCTTTTTTTGCATCACTATGTCTATCTACTCACAACCTAAAAAATAAAATCCTTCTTTGTAATAACTAATTAGTGAAATAAAACAAATTCACACAGTGTCTTTGTCTGAGAATGTATGTTTCTGCACCCGTTTTCCATACCTTTCTAAGAAGAGACAGAAAATACGCTACAAAATGAATCTTCTGATCATAATTTGTCATTGCATTGATCAGAGTTCTTAAGTCTTTCAAAGTTGTTTTTGCTAATTATATTATAATCATTGCATTAATTGTTCTGGTTCTGCTCACTTCATTCTGCACCAGTGCATAGAAGTCTTACAAAATTATTTGTATCTGTTCCTTTCTTTATTATATGGCAATAATATGTTATTATATTACTATGACATAATCTGTTCAGCTATTTAAAAAATTGATGGCTATATAGTTTATTTCTATATACTTTATTATTATTATCATTATCATTATTATTATTTTGCGGGGGCAATGTGGGTTTAAGTGACTTGTCCAGAGTTACACAGCTAGTAAGTGTCAAGTGTCTGAGGTCAGATTTGAACTCAGGTCTTCCGGAATCCAGAGCTTTATCCACTGTGCCACCTAGCTGCCCTCTAGTTCTTTGTTATTAACTTGTTTCAGTTGTGCTTGACTGTGACCACATTTGGAATTTTCTTGGTAGAGATACTGAAGTGGTTTGCCATTTCTTTCTCCAGCTCATTTTTACAGATGAGAAGCTGAAGCAAACAGGGTTAAGTGACTTGCTCAAGGTAACACAAGTACTAGGTGTCTGAGACATGATTTGAGCTCAGGAAGATGAGTCTTCCTGACTTCAAGGTCAGCACTCTATTCACTGCATCCCCTAGCTCTCCCATAGTTCCTTGCTCCAAAAGAAAAAATACAGTTATGTTGTATACCTTTCCTTTACTTCTGTCTTTGATCTCTTTGGGATAAATACATTGTATCTATATTGGTTGATCAAAGGGAATATGAGTTTAATTTAGCCACACTCCTCTATTATAAAGTTCCTATATATTTTCCAGAGTGTTCGTAAAATCAATATTATATTGAGAAGCTATTTTTCTAGACCCCAACCAACAAATTTCATTTTTCATTTTCTGTGATCATTGCTTTTCTGATGAGTATGAGGTAGAACTACAGAGTTGTTTTAATTTGAATTTCTCTTATTGTTAGTAATTAGGAGCATTTTAAAGTATGATTGTTAAAAGCTTGCATTTCTTTTTATAGAAACTCCCTATGATCCATTTTTCCATATTTGGATTAGTTCTTATTTATCTTTGATATCAGATATTAAAGAAATTTGCTATGAAGATTTTCCCCTAGTTCACAGTTTCCCTTCTGAATCTAACTCTATGGATGTTATTTGGGCACAAACACTTAACTTTTTTATACAATCAAAAATGTCAAATTTTTAATCATTTCTAATCTTTGTTCAGTCAAGCACCCTCCCCCTCTCCATGGTGGTGAGTGGTATTGCTTCTTCTTTTATAAATTATCTGTGACATCACTTTTTATCCATTTAGACCTTATTGCAGTATATTGTTTGATGTTGATATAAAATTAATTTCTTTCATATTGTTTTGCATTTTTCCCAGCAGCTTTTGATGAGTATTGAGTGTTTTTATCTTGTAATTTATAACTCCCCCATTGAATTCTTCCTTCTAGTAACCAGTAGCTGGTATCATTGGGTTTACTAAACGCTATGTTACTTTGTTTGTGTACCTAATCTGTTCCATTGATCAACTTTTAATTTTTTTTTATCCAGTAGCAAATAGTTTGATGATTGCTGCTGTATAGAATAGTTTAAAATATGACACTGTTAGGTTCCCTTCCTTTCTGCTTTTCCCCCTTTTATTTCCCTTGAGATTCTTCATCTTTTCTTTCTCTAGATGAATTTTATTATTTTGTGTTTTTTCTATAAAGTAATCTTTTGGATATGAACAGGCAGTTTTCAAAGGTAGAAACCCTAGCTATCAATAGCCATGTGAAAACATACTACAAATCATTAATTATTAGAAAAAATGCAAAAGAAAGCAACTGTGAGATTCTACCTCACATCTATTATATTGGCACAGTTGATTAAAACAGGGAAATGACAAATGTTGGAAGGACTACTAATGCATTATTGGTGGAACTGTTAATTGATAAAGCCATTCTGAAAAATAATTTGGAATTATGCCCCTAAAAGTCACTAAATTGTTCATATTCTTTGACCTAGCAGTAGCATTACTAGGTCTATATCCTCAAAGAGATTTAGTTTTAAAAGGACTCATAAGTACAAAAATATTTATAGAAGCTGTTTTCGTACATTGTCAATGTATTAATTTGCTTTGCTTGACTTTATGTTATAAGTGTTTTCCTTTTCTTTTTTTTTTTTGTTAACAGTTGAGGTAAAAGAAAGAAAAAATGTTAATTGAAAAAAATAATTAAAAAAATAAAGTCATCCTTTGGTGGTTTGATTAGTTTGTCCCTGCATCTACTATTAATTTTGTTAGTATTGTCATTTTTGCCAAATTAGCATGGCCCAAAAAATGAACAATTAAGAATGCTCCAATTATTTTTCTTCCTTTTTTTCCTGTGAGTGTTCTGTAGTTGTATTCATATAATTAGTGTACATCTTAATAAAGGATAAACCAGAAAGATTTTATTTTATGTAGTTACTTTGTATTAAATTTCTTTTATAATCCTTTATGTTGTAATTTTTGATAACAAATATTTTATATTCTGCTATATTGTTGAAGTTATTGTTCAGATTATTTTAGCTGAATCTGTAGGCTCCTTTAAGTTAACAAACTGCTATATTCAAAAAGCAGTAATTATGTTTTATTCTTTTGTATATCTTTTTTTCAGGATAAATTTTCTTCCCTTATTGCTAAAGATTTAGAATTTATTTTAGAATTTATTTACATATGCATAATTTATATATTCTGGAACAGGGTTTCTTAAACTTTTTCCATTTGTGACCCCTTTTCTACTGATAAACTTTTATGCAACCCCAGGTATTTAGGTATATAAAATAGGTATACATAATCTTTTACTGTTGCCAAATTTTTCACAACCCCCACATTCAGTTATGTGATCCCATAAGGGGTCACAACTCACAGTTTAAAAAGCTTTGTTCTAGAATACAAATCATTTCTAGGTTTATATTGAAAAAATGCATTAGAAAGGACTTTATCATTTTTCCATTATAGATGATTATAGCTTTGGGTTTTAGATAATTTCTGTTTAACATATTAAGAAAAAGTCCATTTATTTCTAAGCTTTTATTATAAATTATTATTGAATTTTCTTTTCTTTTCTTTTCTTTTTTTGGTGAGGCAATTGGGGTTAAGTGACTTGCCCAGGGTCACACAGCTAGTAAGTGTTAAGTGTCCCAAGGCCAGATTTGAACTTATGTCCTCCTGAATCCAGGGCTGGTACTCTATCCACTGTGTCACCTAGCTGCCCCTTATTATTGAATTTTCAAACATTTTCTGCAACTGTTGATATAATAATGTGATTTTATTTTGTTATTAATATGGTCTATTATTTTCCTTTATGTTTATATGGTTTATTATGTTTATTTTCATTTCATTTTTTTTTTGTGGGACAATGAGGGTTAAGTGACTTGCCCAGGGTCACACAGCTAGAAAGTGTCAAGTGTCTGAGGTCAGATTTGAACTCAGGTACTCATGAATCCAGGGCCAATGCTTTATCCACTGCACCACCTAGATGCCCCAGTGTATTGTGGTTATTGAACCAACCCTGCAATTCCATTGAAAATCCAACTTAATTATATTGTATAATTTTATAATGTGTTGCTACAAGCTCTCTATTAGTATCTTATTAAATATTTTCATTGATATTCACTTGAGATATTGAACGATAGTTTTGTTTCTCTGTGGTTTAGGTATCAGGACCATATTTATTTCATAGAACATATTCAATAGGGTTCCTTATTTCTGAGGTTTTCCAAACAATTCATTTAATAATATACTTGTGTTTTTAAAATGATTTTTATTTTAATGATTTGTTAACAAATCCATCTGGTTCTAAAATTGGAGGCGGTCCTTTTGGGCTTTTTCAATTTCTTTTTTGGTAATTGTTTTTGTTTTGTTTTGTTTTGTTTTTAATGCTCATTTCTTGTCCTGGTCATCTGGATATTTCATATTCTCTTAAGTATTCATCTTTGTTATGTATCAGTTTTGAGGCATATAATTAGTAAAATAAAAACTCTAATACATTTTTCTTTATCTGTGTAAATTCTTCTTTTTGTTTTGGCAATTTGGTTTTTCTCTCTTTTTAAGATTACATTAGCTAACTGTTCACATATTTTTTAAACAGCTTTTAATTATATTCCTCAATTCACTTTTTTGTTTTTAATTTTGATTCTCTATTCTTTGATATTTTTTACAATTTCAATCTTTGCACTTAATTTAGGTTTTTGATTTGTTACTTTTCTATGTTTTTTCTCCTAATTTTGATGTCCAAATAATTGATCTGTACTTTCTTTCCTCTTTTGTTAATGGAAGTGTTTAGAAATCTACACTTTCTTCGAAGGGCTGCTTTGGCTACATCTCAGAAGTATTGACAATTGTTCTCATTGTTGTCATTTTAATAAATGAAGTTATGCATTGTTTTTATGATTTGTTCTTTGATCCACATATTCTTTTTTTAAATAATAAAGATTTTTATGTATAGTTTTGCGTTCCAATTTTTAATCCCTCTTTCCCTCCCTCCCCTAACTCCTTCCTGAGGCAGCAATAAGATGTGGGTTATACATGTATAATTATGTAAAACATTACCATATTTGTCATTTTGTAGAAGAAAACTTTAATAAAAGAAAAAATGAAAGTGAAAAATAGCATGCTTCAGTCTATTCCATCAATATCAGTTCTTTCTTTGGAGGCAGATAGTATGTTTCATCCATAGTCCTTTGGGATTGTCTTAGATCATTGCATTGTTGAGTGTAGTTAAGTAATTTACAATTCTTCACCAAATGATATTGCTATCTCTGTGTACAATGTTCTCTTGGTTCTGCTCACTTCACAATACATCATTTCATACATGGCTTTCCAAGTCTTTCTGAAGTCATCCTGCTTGTCATTTCTTATAGCACAATAATATTCCATCACCATCATATACCACAGTTTGTTTAGCTATTCCCTAATTGATGGGCATTTCTTTGACTTCCAATTATTAGCCACCACAAAAAGAGCTGCTATAAATATTTTAGTACAAATAGGTCTTTTTCTCTTTTTGGAGATGTCTTTGAGATGTAAACCTAGCAGTGGTATTTCTGGATCAAAGGGTATGAACAATTCTATACCCCTTTGGGCATAGTTCCAAATTGCTCTCCAGAATGGTTGGATTTTTACACAACTCCACCCACAGGACCCACATACTTTTTAGGATTACATTACTCAGTCTCCATTTAAGTTTCTTTATATGATCTTTATTAATTAAAAGTTTATTAGATTTTAGTGGTACGCTTATATTTAATATGTCTATTTTTTCTACATTCATTAATGATTTTAATATCCTTAAGCACTTGGCCAATTTTTGGAAAGTTACCATGTGCAACTCTGTGTGTATGTATGTATGTGTTTATGTATTTATGTGTATGTATATGTGTATTATACACATATGCACACATACACACATACCCCCTTCTGGTTTGTATATACTAATTATAGGAGATACTATATTTAACTTTTTAAATAATTCTATTGGTATTCTTTGCATACAAATTCTATTTGTATTCTTATATTATTTCTTATTTATATCCTTTTTAGATTGGTCTACATCTGAATAGCATATATTGACTTTCTAATTCTTAAACCTTTACTGTTTATTTTTCCCTGTAATTGAATTAGCTCCGCTTTAAGTACTAAGATGCTGCACCATTTGGTGCACATATGTTAATATTACTTCATTACCTATAGTTTATCTAAGTATTAAGCAGTTTCTCTTCTATTCTCTTGCAATGCTATCTTTTTATTATATTTTTTCTGAGATCAACACCACATAGCTTGGAAATGTCTGAGACCAGGTTTGAATTTATGATCTAATTACTATGCAAGTTTTTTTTCCCTTCATAACTTGTTAATAGTGAAGGACATGAGATAAGATAGCATTCGTTCTTTTTTTTTTTAAGCAAATATGATTAGGGTACATTATTAAGCATGCTAAGTTATACAACGACATGTAAAGTAAGGGTCTTGTCCTCTAATAGTTTCCAATCTAGTAGAACACACAAGTAACAATGAAGAATATCATAAAGGAAGAGGAAAGGAATCATTAGCACTTTAAAAGATCTTGTTGATTTCTCCCCCCCCCACGCCCCCCACACACATTTAGTCCAGGAAAATTCCACTTGTGTGGGTATACAAAGACTCATATGAATGGAGCCCATTATTAGCAGACTATGATTTCCTGTGCTGCCCTGGATTTTCTCTTCACCTCTACCTCTTAGGATCCACAATTCCCTACAAAGTTCAGCTCCAGAAGCATCTCCTGGTCACCTCAGCTGCTAGTATATACACACTTCCCACTGAAGGGACCTAGGTGGTACAGTGGATAGAGCACTGGCCCTAAAGTTTGGAGGATCTGCATTCAAATTTGACCTCAGACACTTACTAGCTATGTGACCCTGGACAAGTCACTTAACTCCAATTTCCTTAAACATCCAGGGTCATGTCCAATCATCCTGATAGATCTTGCTACCGGACCCAGATAGGTCTGGAGGAGAGAATGAAGTTGATGACTTTGCACAGCCCTCACTTAATTAAATCCAATTCACTGCAAGTCATGACATCACCCTGATGTCATGGTCCTATTTGAAAATGAAGGACAAACAACAACAACAATTTCCCACTGAAATAATTTATTTAGTTTGTTTCCATCGATATAATCTTAAGAAATGCTTATCAGCCCAATAGACTGTGGCACTATGTACATGTTCTCAGTCTTAAGGGACCCCTTGTCATTCTGTATCTATGTGAAAAATGAGATAGAGTTTGTGACTCCTAGTGGAGCCAGACCTCTAATAAGAAGATATAGGCTTCTTCTTCTCACACACTTTGTCTACTTATGAATGGAAATTGTTTAATGCTTAGACTTTGGTGCATATCTCCACAAAGGGCAGAATATAAAGGTACTCAATATACAATAAAAATCAGGGGTGATTTTTATTTCTATTTTCTAAAAGAAATGCTATATACAAAATACTTATCTGAGAACCTTGGCAAAAAGGCTTAATTAAAACAAGATTTATATTCTCTTGGGAAATTGAGACTTAAAAGTCATCAGAACCTAAAGCAGTTGGCAGGACATATAAAGAGCCAATACTATACATCATTACAACTCTATACTATCCTCTCAAAATCCATGTCTTCTAGCCAACTGGCCAGAGATTGTTCTCTTTCTCTTATTGGTAGTAATTTTCTCTGATGTAGAAAATTTTCCCCTCTGCCACATAATTCCAAACAAGGGAACCAGGACCTCTAAGATTAATAAGACCTTCTCTAAGCCTGAACATATCCATTTTCAGATTCATGTTCAGTTCCCTATACTCAAACAAGAAGCACAAAACAAGATTCAGCTAATTAACTAATATCTAATGTCAGGCTCCTCTAGGAAGATTGTACTTTAGTGCTCACGGTCACATGGTGACCAAAGTTGGGAAACTAAAGAGTTGTTCTTCCACCATCTTTCATTGAAATTCAGGGGGTAAAATAATTCAGGGGGCACCTTTGTGGTGTAGTGGATAAAGCACTGGCCCTGGATTCAGGAAGACCTGAGTTCAAATCCAGTCTCAGACACTTGACACTTAATAGCTGTGTGACCCTGGGCAAGTCACTTAACCCTCATTGCCCCACCTCCACCCCCAAATTCCAGTTATGTAAAGCTACATGAAAGGTATAAGGAGGAGAGGGCTAGTACAGTCATTCTCCTTTTTATAGGGCCACTAAATCATACGATTTTTCTGCTCAGTGACTCATTTATTGCTTCATTATCCCCAATAGTCTAAGCACTGAGCTAGCAAACATCACTGGCTTAAACAAAGCAAGGTGACACTGCATATGCAGAGTGTTTATGCTTCCATATGCTGCCAGTCATCCCCACCAACCATCAACCAAATGCCAGTCACAGAGCAGACATGCTAGCCTAACTGAGAGAGACAAGAGGTGGTTTGTACCAGGCAAGTTGAACTACTATCACTACCTTGACTACCATTTCCCCTCAAATCCTGATGGAGACAACTCAGGTCTCTGAACACAAGAGCCTTAGGAATAGCAATGCAGAAATGCTTCCAGCCTAGTATCCTCAACCATGGTAATAGGAAGCAATTCCTGTGGGGTTGCTGCCTGGCAACTGCTCCTGCAAGTCCCATAGTCACATCAATCAAAAACCCAGGAAAAAAAGTTCTTCACATCAAAGCCCTTGGTACCATCATGACATCAGAAAATGATATGATTTTATTAGGGGAAATGACATTAAAGAAGAATTAACATCTTTTCATCTTCACACTAAGGACAATGAGGCCTTTCCACTTGACTTTCAGCTGAAATCTTCTCCATGTATTTTTTTCTCCCTTTAGAATGAGCTCCTTGAGAGTAGAGGCTGTCATCCTTTTTTCACATCCCCAGAGCTTAGTATATAGCAGGTTCTTAATAAATGCTTTATTCATTCCTATGCATATACATGTAGGTATGCACATTTGTCTATGTATATTTACACACATATGTGCTTGTACAAATATGCATACCCACAAACATATATTTATAGGTGTACCCTTCCACATGATACTACATGAGGTAAATACCATTTAGGAAGAAAGAGATCCAAGGGTATCCTTTCACTAACACTGGGTGCAGGATTAGGTGCCAAGGTGGAGAGGAGTGGCCATGGTGGTGAGGAAGCAGGGGTCCTACCAGTATAAGGATGAGAGCACAGATCAGGAGGGAAGTGATCACATCACACTGGGAGCACCAAAAACCTGTAGGGCCCCAGACTGAGCTGTGAAATCAGAAAAAGGACATAAAAGATAAATGTTAAGGTCAGTTATCCCCTTTCCCCACTGAAAGGTGAGCAGAGCCCAACTCTACCATAAAGTCCAAAGTCAAGAAATAGTCTAGCAAAATTAGAAAGAAGGAAGGAAGGAAGGCAGGCAGACCAATTCTAAGCAAGGGAACAAGGATCTGAGATTTAATGCATAAAGGGAAGGGGAAGGGAATAAACATTTATATAGCTCCTACTATATGTCAAGCACTGTGCTCAGTGCTTTACAAATATTATTCCATTTTCTCTTCACAACAACCCCTCAAAGTAGGTACTGTTATTCTTCTGATTTTACAGATAGGAGACTAGATCAAACAGAGGTTAAGTGACTTATTCAAGGTGACACAGCTAATACATGTCTGATACCATATTTGAACTCAGGACTTTCTGACTCCAGGTGCAGCATTCTATCCAGTGCATCACCTAACTACCAGTCAGCCTGAAGCCATATGGACAAGAGAAAATCACCTTGAATCCCCCCCCCCTTCAACTCAGGTAAGTTGGAAAAACTCAAGTTCTTCCAGGTCATCTTATAGGTTTGTTTATTTCTTCAAGTCCTTGTTCTCTAACCTGTACTCAACTATATCAATAAAAAGAAACAAAACAAAACTATTTGCCTCTTTAAAAAAAAGTCTTAGAAGCTTATTGTTCAACTTGATGCCAAAAGTTAATGCTTTTCCCCACTGTGAGAAAGATTTTTATTTCATTCCTCTCCTCCCCAACTGTCTCCCCTGCTTTAAAAAGAAAAGGAGGGGGGGATTTCAACAAAATTTGGATTCTGCCCTTTCTAATTACAAATCACCACCTGTGGTAAAATTATTGAAAAACAGATGAGCTTTTCATTCCAGCAATAGCCTTAGAACAAGCAGCAGTTCCAACTGCCAGTGTGATGTATAGACACCACGGAGGGCAGATGAGGGATTAATTAGGTCTGTCCTTGCACATTGCCAGGGGAGCACTTCTGTAGAGGTGATCGAAAACTAGAAAGAGTGGCATTAGTCTTCATTGTTGGTTAAAGGCAACAAAAACAAAGATGCAATTGAGTTGACAGAGCTCCAAGGTATGTGGCTGAGTCATTTGGAGGTGTCAAAACGATCAAACCATAATTAATTAGCTAAAGTGCTATATTTAATTCCTCAACTTTAATGAAGAATTCTACAGCCGAGAACAAATAGCAGACCATCAGTTTCTGAGATGGGAGCTGGGGGCAGGAGGCTAAAGTTTCGCTTGGCTGAAATAATCAACCCCCCTATTCTTAATCTTATTGTCATTTCTCACTGTTATAGGGAAGGGCGGGGAAGATACTCTGCATTTCTATGAGGGTGGCAATTACAGACTGCATACCCTCATATGAAAATTCACCCTTTCAAGGGGCCACCTGATGTATTTTTATAGAGGATCAGAAGTTTATCAAATGGCATCTTTTGGCATCCCCTTTGGCGTAGGGTTCTTAACCTGGGATCCACAGACTCCCAATGGATAGATTTTAGGGAGTACATGAACTTGGATAGGATAAAAATAATATATCTTTACTTTCAACAATGCTTATTTTCCTTCACAATCCTATGCATTTTATTTTATGTGATTAAAAATAGTATTGTGATAACAGGTCCATAGGCTTCACTGGAATTCCCAAAGGGTCAACAAGAGACATAAAAAAGCTTAAGAGCTCTTGACACAGGAATCCCCTGTGGATGTGCATGTCAAGGATGTCCCAAAAGTCTAAGCTTTATCAGCTTAAAGCTGCCCTAAGATTTTGAGAGAGACCCTCTGTATGCACTATTAGAACTTCCCTAAGATTTTTGGGACAGTCTGTAATAGCTAAAAGCAACTCCAATTATCTCAGATTTTAGTTCATAGATTCAAGAACATGGCACTGGAACTCTAAATAAGATTCTATGGTTTCACCATCACCTTCATTATAATCAACAAGAGCAAAACTGAAAGGCCCTCCTCTCAGCAGGGCACTACCAGGGATGCTTGCATATTCCCAACAAGATGTATATATGCAAGTGAAAATCCCCCATGGTGCATTGCTTCATGTTTCTTTTTTTATATTTTTGGTTGTCTTATACTCTTGGCCACATTATCATTTTCTGGTTAGGTGCGGATGCAGCAGGAATTGTCTCCTGATGATTGTAGTTTTAGAAACTTGTATTGGACCAGGTACAATGTTACTTAGATACTGAATGGTGTTGCTGCTGATTTCTCTATTTGTTAATGAGGGTTTAAAATGCAACCAGGCACAAAAATATTAAATTTACATATAATATTAATTTAAATTTAACTATTATATTAAAACATTAAATAATGTTTTGCCTATGGATTGTCCACATTCCATTAGAATGTGAGTACCTAGAGTGGAATGGTTTTCACGTATGTCTGCAAAGCCCAGGGCAGTGCCTTGCCCATTGTAGGCATTTGCAAAATGCTTGCTAATATAGACTGGATTGCAGTGAGCAGTTTTGAGTATCATAAGAATTTATTTTTATTTCTTTTAGTTCTATTGGAAAGGTATATAATGTGAATGTAGGGAGCCAGCCTTGTATCTAGGAAGATGTAGACTCAGATCCTGCATGATACATAACTAAGTGACAAAACTCTCAGCCTTATAGTCAACTCTTATAAGACTATATAAATTTCAGAAAAAGTGGCACTCTACATTGGTAAAGGAGGTTTCCTTGCTTTGGAGTTCTTTATACCAATGAAATCACAGATCCAGCCTCTATCTCCCTAAAGTATATTAAATGACAGACAAATAATTTCAGACAGGCAGGAAGGCAGACAGGTAGATAGATAGATAATAGATGATAGATAGATAGATAGATAGATAGATAGATAGATAGATAGATAGATAGATAGATAGATAGATAGATAGATAGATAGATAGATTGATATGATAGAGAGATAAATAGATAAATGATGGTTAAATATTTAAAAGATCTTTGATGTTTTCTTAGTGTTGTTAAGTGTGAAGTTAGATTTTCATTCTTCCTTACTGCTTAATTTCTCACAACTTCAAAATTTATTATCATTTTAATTCTCCTTTCTTTACACAAAAGAGAACTAGGGAAGAAATAAAGGAGGAAAAATCAGTGTGGATGCCCAGTGCTGTGGACCTTTTGCTCTCCTGACATGACAGAAGCTATAACTGAAACTGACTGTGATGTCTTTACCAACTCAGACTTGCTCCCCCCCCCATTTCTTATTATTGATTTGGCTCAATATTTCATGTAGTCACTAATAATTTAAAGTCATTTTGAAAACTGTGTATTCCTATCTTATGATTATTTCTCTATTGGGGAATGGAATTGTCTTATAATGTTTATGGTAAAACCGAACAAATCTTGGTTATCAGACCTGTGTCAGAAATACGTGAAGCAAACATTGTTTTTCCCCCAATTGACAATCCCCTTCCTTATTTTGGTTGCATTAATTTGATTCATATGAAACTTTTTAATATTATGTAATGGAACTTTTCTATTTTATCCTTTGTAAACTCTTCTATCCCTTATTCAGTTAGGAATTTTCCTGTTAGCCATAGTTGTCAAAGCTATCTCCTTCCATTTCCCTCAATTGCTTTAAATGATGTGAGTTTTTTTTAATATATATTTAGGTCTTATGACCATTTGAAACTTTCTCTGACTTATGGCATAAAATGCTACTCAGAAATGTTAGATTCATTCATTCATTCATTCATTTATTTAGCCAAAACAATTTATGTTCTTTTTGGAAAAACTTATGAAATAGAAATGCCTTCCAGAAATATGTTATTGACTTTAATCAACACTGAACAATTAAGTGCAATCATTTCTGATTCCTGCTTAACTGATCTGTTACACATAATAAACCATTCCAAGTAGATTCTGTGATTGCTGCTTTATAATTTAGCTTGTTATCTGAAAGTGTGCCTTGATTTCAGTACTATTTTTCCTTTATCATTTCCATTATAATTATAGAACTTTTATTCTTCCAAATGAAATTGATTATTTTTTTTGTCTATAGAGTAAAACTGTGGGAGTTTGATTGACAAAACACTATTTTATAGAGTCACTTATATGTTATCTTTTTTTTTTTATTAGAGACAGCTAGGTGGCACAATGATAGAGTACCAGGACTAGAGTCAGGAAGACTCATCTTCCTGAATTCAAATATGACCTCAAACACTTACTAGGTGTGTGATCCTGGACAAGTCACTTAACCCTATTTGCCTCTATTTCCTCATCTGTAAAATAAAATGAAGAAGAAAATGGCAAACCACTCTAGTATCTTTGCCTAGAAAATCCCAATGGAGTTGCAGAGTCAAACACAACTGAAAACAACTGAACTTTTTTTTTCTTGTGATGATGGTACTATCTAATCATGAACAGTGACTATTCCTTCAATTATTTTCTTCTTTTATTTCTGCACATGCAACTATATATAAGTCCTGTATGTTGTTTGTAATTTGACTCATATATAACATAAAATTATGAACTATACATATATTACAATATTGCCATTACATATACCATGTACATGCATATTTGTTTCCATGAACACATATGTGTGTATTATCTAGGCATGTTCAAAAAATAGAAATATGGTCCATAGCACATATGTGACATATATGACAAATATGTGTCGTGTAAATCTAGATACATCTCACATGTGTGTGTTTCTGTATGTAGCAGATAACAGGGAACATGAGGTAGTGGATAGAGAGCTATTCTCAGAGCCAGAAAAACTTGAGTTCACTTCACACCACTAATACATATTACCTCTGTAACCTGGTCAAACCACTTTTCTAGGCCACTAAGATTATAAGTTATAGAGGAGAGCCCACTCTGCAACATTAGAGATAATTTCCTTATCTGAGAGTTCCTTATAACAATGAAATCACAGGTTCATTGCTTATGCCAATATATCATACATATGGATATGAAATCAAAATATATCTATAATGTTAACTTTAAAAGCTTCTTCCAGAGACATGGTAACTACTATTACTAAATCTTTGACACAAAAGCAAATCCTGAGGTCTAGAATTTTCAATGTCAATCAAATGTTTGTTAACTGTGAAGACTCAAGGAGGAGTAGATGAGGCACCAAAATAAATGACTAAAATAATTTATTTCCTGAGAAACTGAGGTAATTTTCAAGGAAGAAGAATTTGAAGAGGCACTACTTTAGAGAAATGAGTTCAAACTCTTATTCCACAAAGTCACATTTTTGATGAAAACTCTTTAGAGATCTCTGTTACTATCCTGAGAGCTGAATGTAGGACTATTTTCATAATTAAAAAGTCTATATAATTGGTGATAGAGGGGATCATTCTCACAGATGATATATTATAAATATGTTTTTATGTCTTTATTTTGCTGTTAGGTAAGATGTTAATAAATGATATAGGCAGTAAATTTATCATTTATATAAACCCCAAAGATCAGGGGGTTGTGCTTCTATGAAGAGCCATACAAAAGCTTACTGGAAAAGAGATTTCTCAAGTTTAAAAAAAGTGGGTTATGAGGTCAAATCTAATTGGTAAATGCATGAAAAATATATTATAACTTTAGAAATGTATCAGGAAATAAGAGTACATATCCTTTGGTTGTCTTCAAATCTGGGATGAGAGAATTAATAAGGTAATGAGTTAAGTAGCAGGTAAAGACAGGGGAAGTTTGGTTTGGCTGTTGACTGGTACAAGTTATAAGGTAGCCTATGTGAACCCATAGTAGATTATATAAGAGAAGTGGTTTCTTTCTAAATGCTCTCCCCAAAGTACACATAGTTGGAGGTATATATGCATTTATACATTTATATACACATGTATGTGTTTTAATTTATTCATATAAACATATATACATACACACAAAATATGTGTGGGTGCATATACAGGGTGTCTCAAAAGTCTTAATGCAGCTTTAAGTGCTTAAAGCTTAATTAAGCTTTAATGGCTTAAAATTGCATTAACTTGTGTAATCTCATATAATATATTTTCATATATTTAGATATATCATACATAAATATAATTGATATAATACAGCATCACGTCACAAACATGACAGGACATGACATAACATAATATATGTTGTTTTCCCTCTATAGGTATATAGTTTCTGTGTTCATATCTTGTTATTCGGTTGTTTGAATTGTGTCTGACTCTTCATGACCCCATCTGGGGTTTTCTTGGCAAAGATATTGGAGTGGTTCACCATTCCTTTTCCAGCTTATTTTTATAGATTAGGAAACTGAGGCAAACAGGGGTAAGTGACTTGTCTAGGTCACACAGCTAGTGTCTCAGGCTGGATTTGAACTCAGGAAGATGAATCTTCTTAATTCTAGACCTGGCACTCTGCCACCTAGCTGCCCATGTATTGATAAGTGACCCCTATTTCTATTTATTAGACACCATTGCTTGAAAAGGACAGATTCTGTAGCTATATGAGAGTCTACTTCCTAAAAGAAATATAAAACAACAAAAAAATATTTAAAACAGTTGCTAGTGTTTTTAGTGCATAGCACTTTCATGGAAAAGAGCATATATCTGTGGCTAATGTGCATAAAAATATGCACAAAGATGTGCTTGTGAGCATGGACCCATACACACACACACACACACACACACACACACACACATATACCTGATAATCCTTGGGCATCCTGCCAAGGCACCTGACTAAGTGAACCAACAACCAAGAGTTTTAGCAGGACATTAACTACATTTCTTTATTTACTGTTTCAGCTACAGTTCATTGCCATGAAAGCCCGTGGATAGGTGCACAGTGGTAGGCAGCTTTCTAGGCATAGTAAAACCAGTTTAAAGTTCTGCCCAAATAGGCTATTTTAACTTCCATGAGTGGTTGTCATTTCTTATTGAGTTTTGAGGCTACTATTATTATTTCAATTGTTTTACTGTTGCAGCCAACTCTCTGTGACCCCATTTGCAATGTTTTTGGCAAAGATACTGGAGTTCCTTGAAATTTACTTCCCTAGCTCATTTTACAGATGAGGAAACTGAGGCTAACATAGTTGATTGACTTGCTCAGGACCACACAGCCAGTAAGTGACTGAGATTAGATTTGAACTCAGGAAGATAAGTCTGTTCTCTATCCACTGAGCCATCTAAATGCCCCTTATTATGAGGCTGTTATATCTTAAACTCCTAAACATATTTCCACTCTTTTTTTTTCTTCCTGCTTGACAGATGATTTCACTACAAAGTTGAACTGCCAGTGAGTCTCTGTGAGACACTTGGTCTTATTATTGTCTTAGAATTCTATAGAGTACAGAAAGTTTGTTTCTAAGGCAAACGTGCATTACTGCTCTGATTTTTATCCTCACCCAACTTAATTCTATTTATTCTTTAGCCTTGATGGGAAGGTTTCTATCTAATTAAGTTGGCATTTCTCTGTGTCAAGCCTACTTCAATATCTCAAAGTTTATTAGCAGCTTTTGTAACTTTTTTTAGCCTGTCAAATGGAATTTTTTTCTTTTATTTTTTGTTGTTTTTTTCCCCTCCCATATATTTCTCAGTCTTTCAGGGCTCTTGCTGTAAAGTGGACAGGTTTGATTACATCTGGAAGACGTTAAAGATCAATAGACATAGGATCCCCCAAACTAGCAAACAACAGAGACTCCAAACCACCAGCTCCTGTTTCCAAATCCCAAGGTTCAGTTCAAGCACAGCATAGCATTAGCCTGCATAAGACGATAAGGGCATTGAACAAGGGGCACATTAAGCGGGGGGGTGGGGCACCCTTACTCTAGTTGGGAAGCATGATCGACATGAAAAGTCTATCACTTCCCCTCTCTGGGAAATTGTTAAAATTTCCAAAAACATCTTTTTCCCCAGACAGATACAAAGTAGGACTAGGGACATGAGAGGGATTTGAATGGAAGTAAGCTAAACTATTTTTTAAGTGGGTGAAAGCTTCATTCATCTTTCAAGAGATTTTGTCTCTAATAATGAAATGTCTCTGATAATGAAATGCCAATTGAAGATTCATTTAAGTCAGCAATCTGAGTTTCCATTCTGGAGGGAAATATGAGAAGGGGCCTGGGTAGTCAGACAATCAGTCTGCTTGGGAATACAGTATTTCTAGGGCTACTGCCAGTAGCTGAGTCCATGGAGGCATAGAATAATGATTCTGAAAACATACAGAATAACTTGGTTTTAACTGTTGTTCTCCTACTTTGTTGTAGTTCAGTAATTTTCAATCATGTCTGACCCTTCATAACCCCATTTGGGATTTTCTTGGCAAAGATCTTGGAATAGTTTGCCTTTTACAGCTCATTTTACAAGTGAGGAAACTGAGGCAAACAGGGTTAAGTGACTTGCTCTCGATCACACAGTTGAGACTAGATGGGAATTCAGGAAGATGAGTCTTCCTGGTTCCAAGCAGCATTCTACCCTAGCTGTCCCTCTTCTCCTACTACTTAACAGCAAAACAAACAAAAACATATGATTTGGAAACACCAAATGTATAACATACAACTTATGATGTTACATCTATGTATATGTGCCAAGAACTTATTTGTGGGGTGCCTTGATTATTTTAGGCACTTAATAAAAGGTTTTCAAATTAATTTATTGAAGGCAATCAAAGTACTTTGCATTGTCTCATTATTTCTTATACTTATAGAATCAAGATATACTCCATAGATCAAGAGCTAGAAGAACCTCATAGACCATCAAACCCAACTCATTTTTAAAAGAGAAAACTGAGTCCCAGGGAGGCTGTATCTTGCCCAAGGTTATAAGGTAATAATGGTATTTGAATCAAGGTCCTCAGTTTCCAGAGGCTGTGGCTTTTTTCACTATACCACATTCTTTGAAATGGAAGGAGTTCATTTGTCTTACTCTACAGGCAGAGGAATTGAGACTGTGAGAATAAAGCCTTATAGAATTTTAGAGTTGAAAGAGATTTCTGAGATTATCTGTTGGTCACTCATTTCAGTCATGGACTACGTGTTGTGACTCCATTTTGGCAAAGATACTGGAGTGGTTCGTCATTTCCTTCTCCAACTCATTTTACAGATGAGGAAACTGAGGCAAACAGAATGAAGTGACTTGCCCAGAGTCCCAAAGCTAATAAGTATCTAAGGCCAGATCTGAACTCAGGAAGATGAGTCCTTTTTTTTTTTTTTTTGGTGGGACAATGAGAGTTAAGTGACTTGCCCAGGGTCACACAGCTAGTAAGTGTCAAGTGTGTGAGGCCGGATTTGAATTCAGGTCCTCCTGAATCCAGGGCCAGCACCCTATCCAATGCAATACCCAGCTTCCTTGAGCTTATCTAAGTCATCTCATAATGAAAAGAAAAAGGAGCCCCTTTACAAAATGCCTAATAAGTGATCATCTTGCCTTTCTTGAAAAACCTGAAGTAAGAGGAAATGTTATCTCCTAGAAAAGTCCATGCCACTTTATGAGAGTTCTAATTATTAGGAGGTGTATAAAAATTAAATATTCCTCTTTAAATTCCCACCCATTGCTTCTACTTACCATAAAGTGGCATAATGTAAAGGATAAACTTCTTACGTTTCCTTTCTGGGCTTCTTTTTCCTCATTTCCAAAATGAAGCTTTCAAACAGGAGGTTATCCAAGGTCTCTTCCAACCCTAATTTTCTATGAGTCTATAAGCAGACACGATCAAAGAACAGGAACTCTTGACTTAACCAATAGGTATTGAACAAAAGAAAGAAGCATTCCTTTATATTTCTTAGGTAGTAGTGATGTCAAATAGGACATCAACAACTACAAAGCCTCATGATGTGAATCTCTGAAGTGCTCTAAACATGACCTGAAATAGGCCATGGGTTTATCGTCCCTAGATCTGAAAGAGACTTTCAAGTTCATCTAGTTCAGCATTAGTCATTTTACAAATGGGGAAACCGAGGTTCAATTAAGTGACAGGAATGATTCAAGCTCACACAGGTACCCATTAGCATTTTCAGAATCTGAAATCAGGTCCCCAGATTATAAAGTCAATGCCCTCTCTACTAATCCATACTGTATCTTTTGTGAACCCAGTGGGAAAAAAAAGATACCCAATATGTTATTTGACCAGAACTCTTAAATTGTTCAGAATACTTTAGATCATATCCATAACCAAAGTTCATTCAATTATAGAACATAGAGGTCATCAAGTCATAAACTCCTTCTTATTACAGATAAGAAAATTGAGGCCCAGAGAGGGTTTTGTGCCCATGTGGGTCCTTACTATTTCTTCCTCTTCTTATGATGCAGTGTCAGTGTAATGTCTTATGAGGCACAACAAGATCTATCTTCCTGTGTTATATTGCTTTAATGAAAACTAATCTGTTTGCTTTGTTGATGGCCCCAGATTTACATTCTGGGACATGGGAAGCTAGGCTTTCTGTCTAGAATTTTCTTGCACTTCTAGTTAGACAAAGCCCAAGCTTATTTAACTTTAGGTTATAGTATGAAATCCATCCATTTTACTATGGAAGCATATATTTGTAAGTGCTCTCTCTCTCTCTCTCTCACTCTCTCTCTCTAATTGTGATGCTTATTTTGATAAACAGGCCCCAGGAGCCAATGTATGTGTTTTCACAAATCTAACAAATAATTTCTCCTAGAATGCCAGACACCACGCTCAGCTCCCATTAGCCATGGTTGGATTTGAACCAGTGACCTCAAGGTGAGAGGCCCCTGCATCCCATTACCAATGCCCCAAGCCATGGAGTTCCCTTGCTGACTGTTTCTTTAATGTAATTGCCAAAAGCAAGATCAGCTGTGGGAATTCTTCCCAGTCTGTGGATCCTAAGGTCTTAGAAATGCAGCATTTGACTCCTCTTCTCGTTGCCTTAGAGTTTGGACCTATTAACCAGCCGCATTGCTAGACAAACTGCTGAGGGATAAAGGATCGAGTATATTCAGCACTGTTCTCCTGGAGAAAAAGTGAGGGTATCAGGTAATAACCATCTGATTTCCTGTCAGGCTGGTTGATAGCTCGAATCACCACTGCCCGTGTTAAAGGAAATATTTGAGAGCATTAATGATTTGCCAGTACCAAGAGACGCAATGCACAGTTTAAAAATACTGCCCCTCAATGGGAGAAAATGTATTTCTATTAAGGGACTAGAATTGTGCTACGCTTGTTGGAATTTTTGCTTGTGCACAGGAATTTCGCTCGAGGTCTGTGTCTGTCACTAAAATTGACAACTGCCTATGGCTCTGTACAATTGAAACGTAGATCTTAAATTTCACATCATTATCCAAATAAAATATATCTGCCAAGGGGGACTGGTATTACACAGTTAGAGAACTGTGATACCAGTTGTCTGATTAACATATTGAGAGGAATATAAGAATTTCTCACCTATTTTCCAGAGGGAGGCTAACTGGGGAGCTCATGCTAAATGGACTAATTGAACAGGCTCCCTCGGCTAAGTACAGGTCTGCCCTGAAACGTCTGTTCCTTTCAGGAAGGGTTTTCCCCACACATTCAGGATTAGCCATACACGTTGTAGGAGAACCAGAAGAGAAGAAGAAACTAAGCCAGACATTGTCAGCTTGATGGCCTCTTCCAAAGAGGAGAACAAGGAAACTCATCAGCAGAGGTTTCCAAGTTCTCATAGAAGACATTTGCCCCCTGACCTATGGCATGAAAGGAAAATTCATACCCTACATAATCTTTTCTTTCCAAATCTATTTTATGGGTCCCTAAAGGCCAATGGGAAAAATTCATAGCATCAGAGATTTAGAGCTGGAAGGGGCATTATAGGGCAACTGGTCTAACTTCTCTTTACAATTGAAGAAACAGGTCCAAAGCGATCGAGTGATTTGTCTAATGTTATACCCGTAGTAAGTGGCAGAGTTGAGATTCAAACAGGTCTTAGAATTCTGAATCCACTGTTCTTTCTCCTCAACCTTAGGTTCTTAACTTGGGGTGCCTGAACTCATACATACATACATACATGCATATATGCATATGTGTGTATATATACCCTTTATTTCAATATAATTGTTTTCTTTGTAATTCTAGGTATATTTTCTGCATTTAAAAACATTTTTTCCCTAAGAAGAGGTCCTTAGGCTTTTCTAGACTGCCAAAGTAATCTGTAACACACAAAAAAGGTTAAGAACTCCTGCACTAGTCCATGCTGCTTTCCATCAAAATATTCCATTAATACAGTCATGATAAATGCCAGATTGATGTATCGTATCAAGTGTTGCAAAAGCATTTCATATGTTAATTAAACCTTGATGAGATTGTTTCTTTGGGACCCAACTGGGAAGGCAAATAACCACTCACTGGAACACCCATCTTGTTCTCTCTTGTTCTATCAAGGCTGCTTATTAATCTTCGGAGGGCTCAGTTACTCTCTGTAGAATGGGAATGGAACCAGCACTTTCCTTTGATTAGCTCAGGTGTTCTTAAACTTTTGGGCCTTAGGGCCCTTTTACACTTCATAAAAATGATTGAGGATCTCAAAGTGCTTTTGTTTACATGGGTTATATCCAGGGTTATTCTTGAAAGCCAGCTCAAATGGACTTTTGATAGTTAACTTTTCAATTTTCACTGTGAGCATTTACACCTCAGAAACAGACAAATGCTACAAATCAGGCCTTGATTTATTGTTTTAATGATTGTCTAGACTTAAGAAAGTGATGGAGGAATTGTTAATAATATAGATCAAACTTAAAAGTGTGTCATCTGTACTTTTTTTTTCCTTTTAGAGGCTATTAACCAAGACTCTACTGGTTATATCTATTGATATTTACTATATTAGAAATTAAAACTAAAAAAATAACTATTTATTAAATCATCTAAAATGATCACCATAAACTCATAAATATATTTTCTAAAACAATAATTGTAAGAAGAGTGGCATTGTTTTACATATTTCTACAAATTTCTGTGTCTTAGCTCAGTACCAAGTTCCAAAACTTAGGACAGTGTCTGGTGCATAATAGGTGCTTCAATAAATAAATATTGATTGATTGATTAATGTCTGGCTTGATTAAAGATAGCTGGATTCTCAGATCTGCTTTTGAATTTAGTCTATTAGCATAAGTCATTTCGGTTGAAGTTTATGTTGAAAATCTGGCCTCGCACAGATATGTACTTAGAAAAGGGAGGAGTGTTTAAAAGGCAAATAATACATTATATTTATTATGAAAATGAATTTTACCCTGAGGACTCTATAAAAGAGTCTTGGGACTCCCAAGGGGACTATACTATGAGAATCTCTGGTCTAGTTCACAGAAACAAGTAGACAGACAGCTAGGTGGTGTAGGGATTTAATGCTGGATAGGAAGTGATAAAGATCTGAATTAAGATACAAGTTGTTATGACCTTGGGCAAATCACTTAACCTCTGTCTACCTCAGTTTTCTCATCTATGAGTGGAGATAATAATTGCACATATCTCCCTTTGTAGAATAAGCAAGATAATAATAATAACAATAGTAATGATCTATAGAGACCTAAGAGATCATTTAATCCAGGCTGCTCATTTTGCAGATTATGATAAGGCCCAGAGATATTAAATGACTTTCAGCTAATATATATATGTGTGTGTGTATAAATATATAAGCATATGCATATAAACATATATACATATGTGAGTACAAATAGATTTTTATATGCATGCATACTTGTGTAAAACTGTACAAATACATATTTTATACAGATATACGAATATGTATATTTACATATGCATATGTGCACTCACGTACAATTCTACTGCAGAGAGCATAATCTGATAAACTGGGCACATTGTTCAAATGCCAAAAATATGTTTACCTAAGAGACCATTTTACAGAAAACTCACACAAGGCAAGCCCTCACATGGAGGTCAGAAGAGGCAGTACAAGGATACTCTCAAGGTCTCTTGAATGAACTTTGGAATGAATTATGTGACATGGGAGACACTGGCACAGGACCATCCAGTATGCTGTGCCCACATTAAAGAAGGCACTGTGCTCTATGAGCAAAGCAGACATGAAGTAGGTCAAAAGAAATATAAGATGTGCAAATTTAGAGTTGTCTCCACTGCAAATATTTCTATGGACTATTTCTACCCCACCTCTGGTAGAGCCTTTTGAACTTCTATTTGTCTGATCAGCCACAGATAGACGCACTATACATTGACTTCAACATAGTAATGTCAGTTTGGTCCTCTTCAAGAACTAAGGACAACAACCATACAACATAGATAGATAGATAAAGAGAGAGATATAGAGATAGAGATATACTCACACATATGCACATACAGTTACATATATACATATAAACACATATGTATACATATACACGTCTATCTATATGCATGTATATATATGCATACACATACACACAAAAAGCAAACCTGTCATAATTACCCATCTGCACCTAAATACTGCATGCCTTAGCTTTCTAGAAAATTATTTTCTAGAAAATTATCAATACATTTCATTTTTTCCCAGTCCGTTCTGTTTCCCTCAGCCCTTCCTATAGTTTACTGTGTCCTAAATGACATAACATCTAAAAGACATGGCTATCTTGAACAAAGTAGCAGAGGATTCATTTCTTACCCAATTCCTTAGACATTTGTCCTGGTGTCTTTTGGACCCTGTGTCTATGGGACTGTTAATTTGCATGGCTGGGTTCAGCTAAGGATGAGAATCCCAGGACTAAAAAGAACATTTTTTCTCTCCAATTAACTGACTGTGTGACCTGAGGTGAGGCAACTCTTTCTCTCTCTCTGTCTCTCTGTCTCTCTGTCTCTCTCTTTCTCTTTGCTCTCTATTTTGAAGACTCAGTGTCATAACTCTTGTTCTGAACTTGGGAAATACCTGTTTCCCTGGAGGAACACTGAAAGTTTGGAATTGAATAGTTAAGAGGAAATAAAGAAAAGTAAAAAAATGAAAGAGGATGCCAATCCCCTGAGCTCTCTGTTGACTTTGTTTGTTTCTCCCCTTACCCCTCCCTCTCTGGCCTTTACTTAAGCTCATCAGTATTTTTTTTTTAATCAAAAAGGGTGTCAACCTGTTCAGGACCCAAAGAGTTTATACTCTATATAACTTCCCTGTGGGTCTTAAATTCAGTCTGATCAGTATTCATCATTCCTCTGAAGAGCAAACACAAACACAGTCCCACTGGGAGGACACAGGATTCCAGCATGAATTGGACTCCTTTTGTTCTCTCTCTCTCTCTCTCTCATTTTTTCCCTTGAATCCACAACTGGCAAGCAGCATGTACTATAAATGCATTAGTCCTTCCAAGCTTCTTTATTAAATGTATTTGTGTTTCGTGGTGGGGGATGGGTGAGGTAATAAGAGTTTTCTTATTTGCCAGAGTACTTGAAAGAAAAAAACATTTGTGCAAAGGACAACCATCATGGTGGACAGGCAAATAGAGAGACATACAGACAGAGACAGAGCAGGCAGAGAGTGACATGGGAAGAGAGAGCTAGAGAGTCAGAGAGAGACAGTGTCAGACAGGTAGATAGAGCCAGACACACAGTGAGGGGGCAGGCAGAGACAGACACAAAGAGACAGAGAAGAAAGAAACAGACAAAGTGGTGGAGACAGAGAGAGAAAGATAGAGACAAAGACAGGAACAGAGACAAAAACAATGTGTGTAAGAAGCTACAGATAGGCTTATGGATTTTAAAATTTACAATTGAATTGATTGAAAAGATGTTTTTCTTAAAGGCAAAGGAGCTGAGATTATACCCAAGAATAATGTACCCAGGGGCAGCTACCTGGCACAATAGATAAAGCACTGGCCTTGAATTCAGGAGAACCTGAGTTCAAATCCAGCTTTAGACATTTGACACTAGCTGTGTGACCCCGGGCAAGTCACTTAACCCTCATTGCCCCGCAAAAAAGGAAAAGAATAATGGACCCAGCAAAACTGGGGTGGTGGTGTTGGATATTTAATGAAATCAAGGACTTTCAAGCATTCCTGATGAAAAGACCAGAGATGGAAAAAATATACTTTCAAAAAATACAAGACTAAAAAGTAACATAAAAAGGTAAACAAGAAAGATAAATCATAAGGGACTTAAACTGTTTACATTCCAATATGGGAAATTGATACTTGTAACTCCTAAACTATACAAAGATAAAGGGCCTGGATGTGAGTTGACTATAACAGGATGATATAAAAAATGAAGGGGCAAGAAAAAGGGATGTGCTGGTAGAAAGGGGGAAGAGACAGAAAGAATACTGAAAATTCACATAAAAGAGGCATGCAAGGAAAAGCTTTTAGAGTAGATTGGAAAATAGGGATGTGATATTATGGCAATAATTGAACTTTACTATCATTGGAATTGGTTCAAAGAGGGAATATCACACACATACAGTTGGGTATAGGAAAAACAGTTGGAAATAGGAGGATGAGAAGAGAAGAGAAGAGAAGAGAAGAGAAGAGAAGAGAAGAGAAGAGAAGAGAAGGGAAGGGAAGGGAAGGGAAGGGAAGGGAAGGGAAGGGAAGGGAAGGGAAGGGAAGGGAAGGGAAGGGAAGGGAAGGGAAGGGAAGGGAAGGGAAGGGAAGGGAAGGGAAGGGAAGGGAAGGGAAGGGAAGGGAAGGGAAGGGAAGGGAAGGGAAGGGAAGGGAAGGGAAGGGAAGGGAAGGGAAGGGAAGGGAAGGGAAGGGAAGGGAAGGGAAGGGAAGGGAAGGGAAGGGAAGGGAAGGGAAGGGAAGGGAAGGGAAGGGAAGGGAAGGGAAGGGAAGGGAAGGGAAGGGAAGGGAAGGGAAGGGAAGGGAAGGGAAGGGAAGGGAAGGGAAGGGAAGGGAAGGGAAGGGAAGGGAAGGGAAGGGAAGGGAAGGGAAGGGAAGGGAAGGGAAGGGAAGGGAAGGGAAGGGAAGGGAAGGGAAGGGAAGGGAAGGGAAGGGAAGGGAAGGGAAGGTAGATTGAAGGAGGTAGTGATCAGATGCAAAACAGACTTTTGAGGAAGTATGAGAAAGCAAGAGAGAGAGACAGAGAAAGAGAGACACAGAGACAAAGACATACACTCAGATACAGAGAGACAGAGAGGGGAGTGAGAAAATAGGATGAAGGGAAATGCACATTTAGTAATCATGATGGAAAAGCAAATGGAATGATCTTATCCATGGCAGGGCACTGAGACAGAGATATATGGGAATTGGCAATTTTGTTTCCTACTACCTAGTTCTGGACCACACATTCAGGGTAGACTGAAAAGGGGACTTGGGAAGAGGCATAGTGTTTCTGTGTAGGGAGGCCCTGGGTAGTGTATGAAGGAAAGAAGGAAGTTAAAAAGCCATTGACAACAGTAGCAGCAGTGTTGTGGCTCAGATGCCAGAAATAGAGCAAGTTCTAACTCATAGCATCTAGGAACCCTGAAAGTATGTAGGTCCCTAATCTGTCTCTGAAATCCTAGAATGGCACAATTAATACATCTAGTAAGCAACAAGACACTTTCCCTCAGAAACATGGCAGTTCTCAGCCACAATCTAAGATAGGAAACAAATAAAATAGGCTGAAAGAATGATTCAACAACAATAACAATGATGATGATGACAATGACGATGACAAAGAATTTCAAGGTAGTATAGTGTCAGAGTTCCCCAAGATGCAAACACAAAAGAAAAGAAAAGAATGACTCCAAAACATCTATAAGTAATGCCTCAGAGGAAAACACAACTTGGAAAACTCAGCTAAAATTCCTAGGAGAGATAAAGAAAGAGGATTTTAAGAGTTTATACACACACACACACATATATATATACACATATGTATATATGTATATGTATACATATATATAGAGAGAGAGCACAAGGGAATAAGTGGAAAAGAATTAAGAGCTGTGTAAGAAAGAGTTGAAAAGGGAATTAACAGCTTGACAGAAGTAGAAAATCTTATTCAAACTATAAACTCACTAAAAATGAAAATGGACCAAATAGAAGCCAATGATTCCATAAAGCAAAAACAAACATTAAAGTCAAAAGGCTAAAAAATAGGAGAAAACATATCTCATAACAAAAACAACTGACACAAACAGATTGAGAATTAAACTAAGAATCAGTAGAACATGTGAAAATTATGATCAAACCAAAAAAAATTGTAGACAATCTCTTTCAAGAATTCTTTTTTTTTTTTTTAATGCATGAGTAGTCATGTAAAACATCTCCACATTAACCAGGTTGTGAAAGAAAAGAGACAAAAACAAAACTTCAGATTAAGGAACTATCAAAAAATAATAATGCTTCAATCTGTTTTAAGATACCATCTGTTTGGGGCAGCTAGGTGGTGCAGTGGATAGAGCACTGGCCCTGGATTCGGGAGGACCTGAGTTCAAATCCGGCCTCAGACACTTAACATGTACTAGCTGTGTGTCCCTGGGCAAGTCACTTAACCCCAATTGCCTCACCAAAAAAAATAATAATAATAATTAAAAAAAAGATACCATCTGTTCTTTCTCTGTAGATGAATTGCAATTTTCATAAGTCCTTCAGAGTTATATTGGATCATTGCATTGCTGAAAATAACCACACTCTTCCCAGCAGATCATCTTACACTATTGCTGTTATTTTGTATACAGTACATTTCACTCTGCTTCAGTTCATGTAGGTCTTTCCAGGTTTTTCTGATAGCATCCTGTTCATCATAACTTTTATATGGTGCCTTAAACCTGACAAAGAATTTTCTTCACAATAGCCCAGCAAAGTACCATATGTTTTGCCATTATAATCACTCATCATAACTGTTTTGCCCCCCATCCTATTTCCTTCCCATGATATTTACTCTTTTACCCTATTCCTCCTCAAAAATGTTTAGCTTCTGACTGTTCCCTCCCCCCCTCCTTTCTTTCACCCTTCCCTACTTGTCCTCTTCTCATCCTATTTCCTGCAGGGTTAGATAGATTTCTCCACCCAATTGAGTGTGCATGTTATTCCCTCTGTGAGCCAACTCTGATGAGATTAACGTCTTTGAGCTAATGCTTATGTGTAAGGCTCCTTCACTTTCTCACTCCTCCCCCATCTCTCCAGCCACTCTATACACCCTTTCCTGTTTCTTTCTTGTGAGATTTCACCCCATTCTACCACTCCTTTATTCCTTCCCTCAGTGTATTACTCCGCCCCCCTCAATTTTACCCCAAAGATATCATCATGGGGCAGTTAGGTGACACAGGGGAAAAAGCACCTACCCTGTACCCAGGAGGACCCGAGCCCAAATTCGACCTCAGATGCAAGACGCTTTACAGGCATCATTCCTTTATAATCAATTCTTATCTGTGCCCTCTATCTAATTATATTTCTATCATCTGCCCTAATACTCAGAAGGCTCTTATTATTTAGACATATCATCTTCCCATGTAAGAATGTAAACAGTTTAACCTTTTAACATCTCTCATGATTTCTTTTTCCTGTTTATCTTTTTTGCTTCTCTAGGGTCTTGCATTTGAAAGTCAAATTTTCTATTCATTTCAGGTCTTTTCATCACAAAAACCTGAGAGTCCTCTTTTTCACTGAAGTCCCACTTTTTCCCCTGAAAGATTATAATCAGTTTTGCTGGGTAGGTTATTTTTAGTTGTAAACCCAATTCCTTTGCCCTCTGGAATATTATATTCCATGCCATCTGATCCTTTAATATAGAAGCTGCTAGATCCTGTGTTATTCTTACCACGGCTCTACAGTATTTGAATTGCTCCTTTCTGGCTGTTTGCAATATTTTTTTCCTTGACCTGGGAGCTCTGGAATTTGGCTATATTATTCCTAGAAGTTTTCCTTTTGGGATCTCTTTCAGGAGTTGATCAGTGGATTCTTTCTATTTCTATTTTACCTTCTGCTTCTAGAATATCATGGCAATTTTTTCCAGACCTTAGAAGATGATGTCTAAACTTTTTCCTTGATCATGGTTCTCAGGTAGTCCAATAATTTTCAAATTATCTCTCCTGGATCTATTTTCCAGGTCAGCAGTTTTTCCAAAAAGATATTTCACATTGCCCCCTATTTTTTTATTCATTTGGAATTGCTTCATTGTGTCTTGGTTTCTCATAAAATCACTAGCTTCCATTCATTCAATCCTAATTCTTAAGCAATTATTTTTGTCAGAGAGCTTTTACATTTGGCTTTTTAAACTGTTGATTTTTTCTCATGTCCTTCCTGCATCACCCTCCTTTCTCCTTCCATTTTTTCCTCTACTTCTATGACTTTATCTTCAAAGTCCTTTTTGAGCAGCTCTGTGGCCCAAGACCAATTCATATTTTTCTTGGAAGCTTTCAATGTAGGAGCCCAAATGTTGCTATCCTCTTCTAAGAGTTCACCTGGGTCTTCCTTGTCACTAAAGAAGCTTTCTATGGTTTGCAATTTTTCTGCCAGCTCATCCTGCCTGCCTTTCAGTTGACTTTTAACTCCTTCTTAGTGTGGGGTCCTGTTTCCAGGATGCACTGTCCCAAGCTTCAGGGGGAACCAGGTGTTGATTTAATGAGGGGCAGTTTCTTCACTTACCTGGTCCTTTCTCTGGTCTATAGATAACCCGAAGCCAACTTGCCTATCAACCCGGCAGCAATATTGTGCTGTGGTTGGTAGGTCTGAAGAGACTGCACCCCTCCCTCACCTGGGCCATCACCACTCAAGGTTTCTTCCTGGTTGCCTTCTGGGGAAGAACATTCAAATCTCCCCTTAGCTCCTGCGTACACCTCCATAGACTCCCTCCCAGCCAGCCGTTCAGCTCTTTCACTGGACTGTGAGCTTAGTTCTAGAAGACACTGGCACTGCAGCTGATACAGAGGTTGTAGGGTAATTTCTCTGGTGCAGCCTGCCTGGGGTGTCTTTGGCTAGAACATAATCTCAGCCACCTTTTTGTGGGTTCTGCTGCTCCAGGATTTGTTTTCTGGTGGTGTTTGGAGGATTTTTTTGGAGTAATTGTGTCAGAAAATCTGAGCAGTTACTGCCTTCCTCCACCATCTTGGCTCCACTCTTTCAAGAAATCTTACAAGAAAATTGCCCAAATCTCTTAGAACCAAAGGGAAAAATGGAAATTTTTTTTAAATCCATGAGCCACCTCCAGATAGAAACCCCAAAATGAAAACTCCCATGAACATCCTAGCCAAAGCCTGAAGCTTCTAAGTAAAATAAAAATGCTATAAGTAGCCATAAAGAAAGAATTCAAGTACCAAGAAATCAAAAATGATTTAATAGCCACTGTTCTAAAGGAATGAAGAATTAATGTAATCAAGTAGACCTCTATACAAATAAGGAAGATGCAGACAGGGAAATATCTGACAATTTAACCTCATTTTCATTCTAAATGATCAAGGGAGAGAGAAATAAACATATATAGATTTGGGTATAGAAATACATTTCAATCTATTGCCATATGAAAAAATGCTCTAAATCACCATTTATTAGAGAGATGCAAATTAAAACAACTCTGAGGTGCCACCTGACACCTTTCAGATTGGCCAATATGACAAAAAGGAAAATAATAAATGTTGGAGAAGCTGTGGAAAAATTGGAACACTAATGCATTGTTGGTGGAGCTGTGAACTGATTCAACCATTCTGGAGAGCAAATTGGAATTATGCCCAAAGGGCTATAAAGCTGTGCATACCCTTTGACCCAGCAATACTACTTTTGGGTCTTTTCCCAAAGAAATCATAAAAAAGGGAAAAGGACCCACATGTACAAAAATATTTATAGCTGCTCTTTTTGTGGTGGCAAGGAATTGGAAATTGAGGGGATGTCCATCAATTGGTGAATGGCTGAACAAGTTGTGGTATATGAATGTAATGGAATTCTATTGTGCTGTAAGTAACGATGAGTAGGAGGAGTTCAGAGAAACCTGGAAAGACTTGCATGAACTGATGATTAGTGAGATGAGAAGAACCAGAAGAACATTATACACAGTATCATCAACATTATGTGTTGATCAACTGTGATAGACTAGATTCTTCTCTCCAATACAATGGTTCAAGAAATTTCCAAAGGACTCATGATGGAAATGGCTTTCCAAATACAGAAAAAAAAAAAGAACTGTGGAATATGGATGCTGATTGGACCATACTATTTATTTTGTTTTTGGTGCTGTTGTTTTTCTGTTTTTCTACTTTTCCTTTTTGCTCTGATTCTTCTCTTATAACATGACTAAAGCAGAAATATGTTTAACATTATTATGTATATATAACCTATATCAGATTACCTGCTGTGTAGGGGAGGGGGGAAGGGAGGGAGAGAAATTGGAAATTGGAAATCTTATATAAACAAATATTGAAAACTATCCCTACATTTAACTGGAAAATAATAAAATACTTTTATTTTTAAAAAATAAATTTCATTCAATAGGGAATTAAGAGGGAAAGAGGCAAAAGGGGAGAGGCAATAAGAGGGAGGGTACATTAAAAGAGGAAATAGTCCTAAGTAAAAAAAAAAAATTCTAGGGATATTCAAAAATAATTATAGCTCTTTCTGAAGTAGCAAAGATATCTGGAAAGGGTATCTATAGGTTGGGAAATTGTATGAGCATGTTATGGTATATAAATGTGATAGAATATTATGGTGCTGAACCCTCTTGTCTGAATAATAACCAACCAGGATTCCAGAGAACTAATAATAAAACATGTTTCCCACCTCCTTATAGAGCAGTGAAAAACTCAGTGAAAAACTCAGAATGCAGAATGAGAAAAAAATTTTTCAGGGGGCAGCTAGGTGGCACAGTGGATAAAGCACTGGCCTTGGATTCAGGAGGACCTGAGTGCGAATCCAGCCTCAGACACTTGACACTTAACTAGCTGTGTGACCCTGGGCAAGTCACTTAACCCTCATTGCCCTAAAAAAAAAAAAATTTTTTTTTTGGACATGGCCAATGTAGTAATAAGGCATCTAGGTACTGCAGTGCCTAGATCACTGGGCTTGGAATCAGGAAGACTCATCTTCTTGAGTTCAAATTCAGCCTCAGACACTTCTAGTTGTGTGACCCTGGCCAAGTCACTTCGCCCTGTTTGCCTTAGTTCCTCTTCTATAAAATGAGCTGGAGAAGGAAATGGCAATCCATTCCAAGTGTCTTTGCTGAGAAAACCCCAAATGGGGGGTCACAAAAAGTCAGATACAATTGGAAAATGACTGAACAAGCACAAGCAAATGTAGAAATATGTTTTGATTGACTATACAGGTTTATAATGTGTTTTGTTTTTCTTTTTTTCTCATAAGAGGATAGGGTGAGAGCATGAAAAAGCAGATAATAGATTATTAAAATTAATAAAATTTTAAAATTTAAAAATAAAAGCAAAGCAGATAGGCAATACAGAGGATAGAAAATAGGACTCTAAATGTGATCAAAGACAGAGATGTATTAAATCAAATTGGTTTCAATGGCAGGATGTATGCTAATCTTTGACAAAACCTTTCCTGAGAGAGAAAAAAATAGTTTCTTGGAAATTGAGAGGGAATCTTTGTATAAAGGCTATTAAGACTTTATGAAGAAAAAAAAGACTTTATGAAGGAAGGAGATAAAATTAAAGTTGAGCAAATTAAAGACAGTGATCAACATACATAGAGCATGTATGGAAACATTTTCCCCAATCAACTGAATATAGTCTTTGTGAACAGAAACATCAGACCCCCTAAGTCTTCTATTTATCCCAAAATAAATACTACATGGGAAGAATAATTAAAAAGCTCTCTGTCCCTTAGTCCTGTTCTTGGCCCCTAATCTGAATTCAAAACTTTCAAATGAACTTTAAACCTTCCTGTTTCTTTTTCTACATACTGACTGAAAATTATTCTGAACTATACTAAGAGTTGAGCTTAGTGGTAACTAACATCATAATGTTGTTACCAGTATCCATTCTCTTCATTATTGTTTAATATGTACCTTCCTAAACTAGGAATATAATTTGAGATATGTGTATACATATGGATGTTTTGATATTGGTAATCCTGATAAAAATAAGAGGTGTCTTCCTTTTCAGGGACATTCATTTATGTGGAGAGAAAGGGAGGATGGAGGTGATGGGAGAGAGGGGAAAGGGAGAGGGAGAAGGAGAGGGAAGGAGGGAGTAAGAAGGAGCAGGGGGAAGGGAGAGGGAGGCAGAGAAACAGAGTAAGACAGAGAGAAAGAGAGAGACAGAGACAGAGAGCTTAAGTCAGGAAGTCCTCAGTTTTAAATCAAGCCTCATACACTTAGTAACTGGATAACCTTGGCAAGTCACTTAACCTCTGTTTTCCTTAGTTTCCAATCCCCAAATTCACATACTGGGCAGTGAGGCCCATTATAAAGAGTGCTAAAATTTTTAGTTAAAAGATCTCTGTTTGAATCTCAGTTCTACCACTTACTACCTGTATGGATTTGAGCTACTTTTAGGATTTCATTTTGCTCATCTGCATGATGAGGACATTAGACTAGAATAACCCCCAAGGTTCCATTCATACAGGAGTATTCTGGTACATGTTTAACATTCAGGAAAGAAAGGAAGGAAGGAGAAAGAAAGAAATATGCATATCACACTTTTAAATTTAATCTGCAATATCCATTCTTAAGTATAGACAATCAACAAAACAAATCATGGCCTCATTTGTAGCTTTAGCAACTTCTGAGATATGTGCTCATACTGGGTTTAACAATAACTCTAGTGAGTTAGCCCCAGTATCTTTCTCTAAATCTATAATTCTATGACCTGCAAGGTCATTATAATGTGAGATCATAAACAGTAGGGATTATACCATTATTTGGGATTTTTTTTTTTTTAATTTTGGGGGATTTCCAGGGCAGAGCCAAGATGGTGGAGGAAAGGCAGTAAGCTCTTAGAACTCACAACATGACTCGAAAAACCCTCCAAATAATACCATCGGATAATTCCTGGAGCAGCAAAACCCACAAAAGAATGGGCTGACATAATTTTCCGGCCAAAGACAGTTTAGAAGGTCATCAGGAGGGAGTTGCTGTGCCAGGGCAGAAAGGGAACCCAACCCCATAGTCATGCTGAAACAGATCCAATCCCAGGCAGGCCAAGCCAGGGAAAGAGACCCCCAGAGCCTCTGAATCAACTGTAGTGCCAGTGTCATCTGGAACTAAGCTCATGGTCTGGTGAGAGGGCTGAGCCCTTGACAGGGGGATATTACAGGAGTCTCTGCTGCTGCTGAGGCAGAACTTGGGTTTTTCACCCCTGCTGGGAACCAGGAAGTAAGCTTGAGTAGTGGTGGCCCAGGTGAAGGAGGGGCGCTAACTTGTCAGAGCTAACAACCACAGCACACAAAGTTATGTTGTCTGGTTAATTTGCAAGTTGGCCTGAGGTTATCTATGGACCAGGGAACAGGCCAGGCAAGTGAAGAACCTGCCCCTCCTTAAATCATACCACCTGGAACCCCCTGAATCTTGAGACAGTGCAGCCTGGAAACAGTGCCCCACTTTAAGGCAAGATGAGCAGACAGAGAAAGGTGAGGACCATAGAAAGTTTCTTTAGTGACAAGGAAGATTGAGGTACACCCTTAGAAGAGGATAGTAATGTCATGGCTTCTACATCCAAAGCTTCAAAAAAAATGAATTGGTCTCAGTCCATAGAGGCACTCCAAAAGGACTTTGAAGATAAAGTTAGAGAGGTAGAAGAAAAAATGGAAAGAGAAATGAGAGTGATGCAGGAGGGTCATGGAAAAAAAACGTCAACAGCTTAAAAAGCCAAATTGACCAAATGGAAAAGGAGGTACAAAAGCTATCTGAAGAAAATCACTGCTTAAAAATTAGGATTGAGCAAATAGAAGTTAATGACTTTATGAGAAATCAAGACACAATAAAACAAATCCAAATGAATAAAAAATAGACGGCAATGTGAAATATCTCTTTGGAAAAACAGCTGACCTGGAAAATAGGTCCAGGAGAGATCATTTGAAAATTATTGGTCTACCTGAAAACCATGATCAAGGAAAGAGCTTAGACATCATCTTCCAATATATTCTTAGGGAAAATTGCCCTGATATTCTAGAAGAAGAAGATAAAATAGAAATTGAAAGAATCCACCAATCGCCTCCAGAAGGAGATCCCAAAAGGAAAACTCCTAGGAATATTATAGCCAAATTCCAGAGCTCTCAGGTCAAGGAAAAAAAATATTGCAAGCTGCCAAAAAGAAAGAATTCAAGTACTGTGGAGCCCCAGTCAGGATAACAAAAGATCTGATTATAACCAAGAATCACCTACCCAGCAAAACTGAGCATAATCTTTCAGAGGATCATTCATTTGGTATAGCCATTCTGGAAAGCAGTTTGGAACTATACCCAAAAATTAGGCGGAGGGGGGGGATTATATCATTATTTGTACTTGAATCCCCAGGGCCTGGCATAATGCCTGGCACATAATAAACTTCTTTTCATCTTTGAATAGTTCTGTTAGAAACGTTTTCTTCTTATCTTGAACTAACTTCTTGTTCAATGTAAGAGAAATTGAAACACCTTGCAACCTGGCTTCTGATCTCATCATTCAATTAAAATCATTCTCTCCAGTTACCAATGATCTTTTACCTGCCAAATCAGATGATTGTCTCAATCTTTATCCCTTTTTACCTCTCTGTAGCAAAGACACTATTAACTATTACCTCCTCTCCTTTTTCTTATTATGGGTTTCTTTGACAACTTTTCTCCCCTGGTTCCCTTTCTACCTATCTGATTCCTCTTTCACAGTCTACTATGCTGAATTATCATGTGCATCCCACCCACCCTCAACTGGGTATATATAATCAAAGCTCTCTCTCTTTCCGTCTCCCTATGTCTCACTGTTTCTCACTGTCCCTGTCTCTACCTTTCTTACTTTATCCGTCTCTCTCTTTTTCTCTCTCTGTCTCTGTTTCTATCTGTCTCTGTCTCTATCCTTTCTTCTCTTCTCCTTCTTCTCCCACTCTTTCCTCTTTTTCTCTCTCTAGGACCTTATCAGCTAGTGTGATTTCAGTTATCATCTCCTTAGAGATAATTCTCAGATCTATATACCTAGTATGACTCTTTCTACTAAGTTCAATCCTGTATAAGCATATGCTTATGGGAAGTTTTGAATTGGATGTCTAAGTAACTCAAGCTCAACATGGCCAAAAGACAGCTCTTTTGTTGTCTAAAATCAACCCCTTTTCTAACTTCCCTATTTCTCTTTAGGATACTTCAATCCTTTCAGCCACCCTATTTTAGAAACTTTGGAATCATCCTGCCTCCTTGCTCTCCCTCACCTTATATATCTATTCATTTGACAGATCTTGTAGAATCTATGCTAAACCATTTTTTCATCTTGTTGCCTCTCAACTTGAATGGCCACCACCTTAATTTAGGCCCTCAGCACTTTTCTAGTGAACCATGACATTGGCATCCTAACTAGGCTCTCTATTTAAGACGTCTCCCTTTTCCCCTCCATTCTCCACACAGCTGCCTTAGAGCAACATAGGTAAAAAGTTAGTATTAAAAAGATAAGCCTTTGATTTTATAAAAATCTTGGGGTCATTAAAAGACTTTTGCAATTTCTTCAAAGCCATCTAGCTCATCTCATTGTCCATCTGTATTGTCTGTCCCAGACATAGAAACTATTGGACAATCTCTAGAGGGTCTGTGCAATAGACATTCTTCTTCCACTCCATCTTTCCTCCATAAATAGACAGGTCATACTCATTTTAGTGATTACAGAGCATTTCTAAAAGTTTCTGCAATGCCCTGAGGCATGATACATTCAGCACAATGTCACAAGGAATCCTTTCTCAAATTGGACTCTATGCTTTCTCCCATCACAGAAGCTAATAACTCTGGCAAGCATACATCTCCCTGTTTTATGCTTTGATGATGTTTATCATTTCTGTCATTGCATATCCCAAAGATTCCTAAATAATCTTGATTTGAGGTTTGGAAATATCTTACTGTAAGAGAGTGTGTAAGGTGACATCTTACTCTTCCTAAACAAATGCTTCTCCTAATTAACAAATAAACAATGTAATCATATGTTCTCCACATCCCCTCTATATTATACATAACAAAAGTGTTCAACCCATCTCTGCTTGAAGATCCACAAGAAGCATTAACTGACCACCTCTGAAGAGAGCACATTCTACTTTGGAGCATCTCTAATTGTTAGGAAGTTTTTGTTTCTTTTCTTTTGTTTCATTATGTTTCATCTTTTGTTATTTTTGTTGTTACTTGCTTTTTTTTGTTTGTTTGTTTTCCTGGTATCAAGCTTAAATTTGTCCCTTTCAACTTACATGAATTGTTTCTGTTTGTCCTATTTGGAGCCAAAAGAGAATAAGTTTAATTCCCCCTCCATATGACAACTCTCTCTTGAGTTGTCTTTTCTCTAAGCTAAATATGCCCAGTTTTTTTTTTTTTTCAAGTGATGTTCCTATGTATGAAAAGGACTCAAAGCCCTGCACCCATTCTGTTTGCTCTCTGGACAATCACCAGTTTTTCAATGTCCTTTTTAAACTGCAGTATTCAGAATTGATCACAATATTCCAGATGAGGCCTGTGGAGGGTGAACTACAATGACACCATCACCTTCCTGTTCCTGGCAGTTATGCCTCTCTCAATGTAGCCTGAGATCACATGAGCTTTAATTTTTTTACTGTCATATCACATGGATGATTCACATTGAACTTGTAGTACACTAAAATCCCCAGATCCTTTTCAGAATAACTGCTGTCAAACCATGCCCCTAATCCTGAGCTTGTAAAGTTGATTTTTTTTATACCCAATTGTAGGTTTTTACATTTTCCCTATTGAATAGCAGTTTATCATGTTCAGTTCAGTGCTCTAATTCTATCAAGATAATTTTGAATCGTGACTCTATTACTTAGTGTTTTACGCTACCCAGATATAAACATGACCTAGTAGACTCCTATGGAGTTATTTTTTGGGGGGTATGGGTATACAATGAGTGATCCATACACACACCCTCCATCCATCCATCTATCTGTCCATCCATAATATGGTGTGAGTATACACTGAATGACCTATTTATATAATATATAATATTATTATAGAGTATGGGTATATAATTAGTGACCTATTTATTATATAGCATATTTGTCTGGAAAACTTGAGTTTTCCAGACAGTTTTATTCACCCTCCCAGAATTCATGCAGAGATACAGGGGGATATAATTTTTTTAGGTAATTTTGTAACCAAAGAAAATAGAGGGATACTTCCAATATTGACTTCATGAATTTAACTCATTTTTTTTTCAGTTGGTCTACTTCAACTACACAATCTCTGCATGAGACACATTTACATCTATATGGATTTTTCCTCTTCCCAAATTAAATAAAAATGTATTATATTTTAAAGAACTTAACACATTTTAAATGTCTACCAAAAAAAAAACCAAACAAACAAAACCTCAACAACCTTAGGTTGTATTTTTTTTAATAAATTGAACTCTGTAAAAGTTTAGCCAGAAATTGATAGGCAGAAGACTATCCTCAGAGCCATGTATATTCAGGGATCATTCCACTAACAGTAGTTTATTACAATTAATTTATTATTTAAAATATTAACTGCTGCCATAACATTAAATGATACCTTCTGCCCTTTGGGAAACAAGTTGAGCTGTCTATAAACTCCTTGACTTGAAGTTTAGCTGCCTGTTTGCCTTGTGGTCATAAGCTATAAAGTTTTTATTCAAATTGAGTGAGCTGCTGGTCTGTCTGTGGCTATTACTATTCGGGTGTCCCTGTGATTGCTTCATTCTTTCTGCTTGTCCTCCAGTGAGCCCTTGCCACATTTCTCTTCTCTACCTGCTTTATTGTTCTTAGTTGATGGGCAAGGAAACTACCCTTAGGTTCCACACCAACACCTAGGGACTGTGGAATTATTTAGTTCAACCAATAATGTCCTCCTATGTACTGTCAATGTTAAAACAAAACAAAAGCAAAACAAAAAAAAAAACTTAAAAAAAAGAAAAACAGACTCAAAGCTTTTGAACTCTTAAAACAGGGGCATCCTCACTGAGAAATGGAAATTCTGGATCATTTAATCATTTTTTTTCCAGCTGATAATTAACCACCTTTCAGAACCCTGGAAAGCCAGACTGAGGAAGAGGGAGCAGATAGGGATTGGAATCCATTATGTGGCTGGGGCTTCTGTCTGGTCGATCTTTTAAGCAGATTGTAGCAGAGAGGCAGTCTCACATAACCGCCCCAGGTAAGGTAGCCTACTGTTCCTGTGGGGTTATCAAACAGACCAGGCCTTGAAGGCAGAGCAAAACCCTTCCACTGGGGAAGTTCTTCCTAAGTGCTTGCATGGCATCCCCCGGATTATCCCACCACACTAACGCATCATCTGGCTTTAAACTTCAGCCCCTCTGGCTAAGGAGAGACTAAACCTTCTATTCTCCCCCCTCCCACCCCTTCCCTCTTATCCCCTAGTTCTGCCTCTCCTAGCCTGTTTCCTAGCAGCCGCTGGCCGAGGCCTGCCCTTCTCTGCCAAGCACCAGGCTGGATTAGCTGCAAGCCAATAGCTGGGGGTCAGGATTAAGAGGCCAGCATGCACTTTAATACAAGCTGCCTATAATTAATGGCATTATTAATAGCTTGACTGAAAAATTCATTAAAAAATCCATTAAAAATAAATACCCTTTTACAAAAGGCATTGCCTTGGGTAAGAAAAACAGAAAAAAAGATAAAGGAAAATTGATTGGTGGCTTTCAGTTCACAGAAAGACAGACTATAGTTCAAACTGATTAAAATTGAACATTTTAGATTAAGCACCCGTGCCAAAATATTCTCTGTAGTTACCCAATATGAAAATATTATGAGATGTCACATATTTACATTTTTTATATATTAAGGGCTGGGATAGAAGACAGGCAGGTAGCTACTTGTAATAACTTCATACTGTTGATATGCTTTCCCTGCAGGAATAGCAAGACTCCCTTCTGAAACTGAGGTTAACTGTAACTGATAAACTCAGAAACTCCAAAACTAAGTGTCTAAAGAAAAGGCCAATTACTACCCACAAGCTTACTGCTTCTCCCATCTCTGGTGGAACTTGATAGTTGTCCTAGAGGGCAAGAGGGTTTGGGCTTTCAGGAGATCTGTCCATCTAGGAGGCAAATTAAGATGATTTCAAGAGAAAAAAACATTCTCATCATTGGAGCTATCTCAAAATGGGATGTACTACCTTGAGAAGCAATAAATTCCTGTTATTATAGGTATTCCAGCAAAGGCTAGATGGGATATTCACTTACATGGGTGACAAGGGGGTTTCTTTTTCAAATGTGAGTAGGGATAGTTGGCCACTGAGGACCTTTCCACCTCTGAAACATTGGGATTCTGTAATTTTGTGAACCAAGAATCAAATCAGTTATGTTTTGTCTTAGCCCAGGTGAACAATTGTGGTGGCAATTAGAATGTATGAGGTAATGGTACACTGTGAAAATCCAAGATGGGAGGGGGAGTGGGTGTGGGGGTAAAAAAAAAAAATGATGGTCCCATGACCTTCCTTCTGATTCATTGGCTACAAACTACCATTAATATTCGAATTAAACTTGACTTTTTGAAAAATATCTCTTTGGGAATGAGCTGCTCACTGGTGTGAGATGAACAGTACCTTCCAAAAGTATGGTAGATCATGTTCTTGAGAGAAGGCCCAATTTATGAAATAGTGTGCTAGGAGAGAACATTCACTCACTTCACCTGAGTGAGCACTTTAGTCTGAAGCCAGGTATACCAAGAACAAAATGAAATGGCTGTTGAGCATTGATCTAACTAATCGGATTAGCATGCACCACATATCTGTTCAAGATCATGGGAGCATAGATTAAGAGCTAGAAGAGACTCCAGATTCATTGACTCCAACTGCAACATTTTACAAATAAAGAGCCAGGTGAGGCCAACAAAAGTGAAATGAATCAAGGTTATAGAAGGAGTAAGTGGCTAAATTAGGATTGGAACCCATGTCCTTGACTCCAAATCCAGTACTTTCCCCACTGCGATAATACCTCTTACAATGCATGGTTAAATAAACCCTTTTTCCGTTACTGAATATTTAGTTCATGATGTATCTTTCCAATGTCCTCTGGCTGATAGGCAATTTAGATTTTTCAGAAATCATGTTCCATGATTCACAGTCACATTTTTTGTTTGTTTGTTTGGTTGTTGTTGGGTTTTTTTGGTAAAGCAATTGGGGTTAAGTGACTTGCCCAGGGTCACACTGCTAGTAAGTGTTAAGTGTCTGAGGCCGGATTTGAACTCAGGTACTCCTGAATCCAGGGCCGGTGCTTTATCCACTGTGCCACCTAGCTGCCCCCACGGTCACATTTTATAATCCTTGAAGAATATCAGTGTTTAAAAGATGGGTTTTTCAGTTTGTGATGGTTGATGGTGCTATACCTTCCCAAATATGATTCAACCCATTCTTTCACTATTCAATTGTGAGTCCTCCATACTGTCTAGAGCAACAGTTGTCAAATATTTTAGTCTCAGGACTCCTTTACACTCTTAAAAATTATTGAGGACCCCTTCCAAGAGTATTTGTCTATATAAGTTATGTTATTTATTGATATTTACCTTATTAGAATTGAAAACATCTTGGTGTTATTATTAAAATAGTTTTGACATTATGGACCAGCTAAAAGAATCTCAAGGACCCTCAGGGATCCTTGGAGCACATTTTGAGAACCATTCGTCTAGAGATATCCTGGAATACCCATTGCAGAGCACTATACAAAATACTGTGAAAAATATGTCAATATGGTCATGTAAGGGAGACAAGGTAACAATAAAGAAAGCAAGTAGAGAATAATTCCAAGGTAATATAGGAATAAATTATGACAGCACAATAGTGTATCTATTAGTTCTAATAAAATATAGGTAAGGGATAGATTAATGTGCAGCCATACATCTATACATACACATACATATCTGTATTTATATTATTTTATCTACAACTAGGATTTCATCAGTGTAAAAACTTCCTGAACCAATTCAGACCAGTACATTTTCTGCAACACATAGCCTTGAGAGAAGTATCAGGCATACTGAAAGAGTGACTTGCCATTACTTACATAACTTATATGTGCCAGAGGCAGAATCTGACCTCTGGTCTTCTTCACTCCCAGGCTAGCCCTCTACACACTATGCCAAGTCATTTTGTTTATGTATAAATACATGTCATTCTCTCACTATTCAATTAGCATATATATGCATACATGTACATATGTGTGCAAATACATGCATACCTCAGTAAATTCCTTAAATTACAACTTCAAAATTTATATTGTCCTAACAGTGAAATTTCTTTACTAGAACCCACTGTATTAGTTTTATTTTAATCCCATGGGGTTTTTTATTATTTTTAATTTTTGATGGGGCAATGAACGTTAAGTGACTTGCCCAAGGTCACACAGCTAGTTAAATGTCAAGTGTCTGAGGCCGGATTTGAACTCAGGTCCTCCTGAATCCAAGGCTGGTGCTTTATCCACTGCACCACCTAGCTCCCCCCCCCCAATCTTGTGTTTTTAAAGGAATAGGAATGTTTCTAAATCTGAGAGATTCCTATGTCATTAGACCCCATTCCTATTCCAATCCTACAAAGGTGGGAGAAAAAATTGGAGAAAGTAAAAGGGGAGAATCTAACTCACCCCAAGGATGATTGAACAGGCATTTTCTCTGGGCTTTGGTTACTGAATAAGAAAATATGCCAGAAATTAGGGCTCACTTCTTCACATAGACAGGTGTATTTCATTCGATAAAGGCCTTCATGACTTAGGAAATGAAGAACAAAACAAAGGTGACATTACGTTTGATTGAGACTTAAACTCCTGACAATGTTTAACTCTCCTTTAAGTCTTCATTCTCTAAATTATACTTTCCATCTAAGTGCAGTAAACAGTTTAATATTCACTCAGGGCTTTCCTTCAATATTACAAATATTGGGGTCCCTTTCATCTATTAGACTGATCATCAAACAATCGCCAGACATAGAAGAGACTCTGGAGCACCCTATACCCAAAATATTTTGTGTCACTAACAGACTGAAATTGCACAATGTGAACCACATTTTTTGTGGTTTGCATTTAGTTCCTAGAAATGTTTGTTGAGAGTACAGGTTGTTCTGGGTATTCCAAGGGCACTTATCAGAGTAAAATAGAAGCTCATTGACTCAGTAGTAATGCTATCTAAAAACAACTAGGGAACAGAATTTTTTTTTTTGCAGGGCAATGAGGGTTAAGTGACTTGCCCAAGGTCACACAGCTAGTAAGTTTCAAGTGTCTGAGGCCAGATTTGAACTCAGGTCCTCCTGATTCCAGGGCCAGTGCTTTATCCACTGTAAGAATTATTTTAATTGCCATTTATATTGTCAATAGTATTTGGATCTATCTGTCCCAAAGGCTAAAGACAGTGGGAAAGGAAATATATGTACAAAAATACTGATAGCACTTTTGGTTGTAGCAATTACCCTTACTTTTGTGTTCCAACCCACTCTCATTTCACTCTCTCCCACCACTGGCCAAGTGACCTAACCTTCTACTTTCTACACCAAGAGTACAGCTCTCAGGGTAATTATAACCTAACTTCTACCTGGGTAGCACAAAAGCATCTGTGCAGATGCCTTTGGGAACATGCCCCTGGCACAAACCTTTTGTCCTCCAGAGTACCTCATGGCTATGGAAGATTTTATTCTTCATAGGGTGGCCATGAGCCCTGCCTTTCTTTATATTCTGAGTGGCACAGAGAGAATGCAGAAATAATTTGCAAGATGCATCACATAATCTAATCAGTTTCCCCCAAACCCTCTTGTTTTCTGAAAAAACTCTATTTCTGTTCTTCCATCCTTACAATTACTAACATTCACATCTTCAATGTCATAGTTACACCTTATTCTCATTCAAATCACACATTCAATCAGCTTTCAAGCTTCTTCATTTCTTCCTCTACAACAACTTTTGCATCTATCCTTCTGTTTCTTTTCTCACACGGCTAACTATTTTATTCAGGCCTTCATCCCTCTTGTCTAGACCACTGTAATAGCCTCCTACTCTGTTTTCCTCTCCCTTCTCCAATCTGTCCTCCACATAGCTGTCAAAACAATTTTCCTAAAACACAGAACTAACCATGTCACTACTCTATTCAGTAAACCCTAGTGGTTTCCTTTTGACTCTAGGATAAAATATTATTTCATCTTTCTCTCATCCCTTTGTTTATTTTCTTTCATTTTATATAAGTTTTTAATGTATATAAGTATTAGTTTATTTATATATGTATATAATTTATAAATATATACATACATATTGGAAATTCATACTCAAGTTGTTTTTTTTTTTACTGTAATGGATTCAAAATTTAAAAAAAAATTGGAAGACCATTGATCTAATCAGAGCTTCTTAACTTATGAACTTTAAAAGATATATATTTTCCAACTGATTGAATGTAATTGGTTTACTTTATAATTGTATGTATTTTCTTTTATGTATTTTAAAATTATTCTGAGGAGGGTTCCATGGGTTTCTCCAGACTACCAAAGGGATAGTGATACATTGTTCTTGTTTGTCCCTCATTCTCTGAATTGGATTTAAGTGAGGGAGAGTTTTAAAAAGTCACCAGCCTCGCTCTCTCCTCCACAGCCATCTGGGTCCAGTGGCAAGATATACATCATGATGACTGGAGATGACCCCACATGTTTGAGACAATTGGAATTAATTGACTTTCTCAGGATCACACAGCCAGTAAATGTTAACTGTCTTGGGTCAAATTTGAACTCAGGTCCTCCTGACTGCAGGCAAGTGCTCTATCCAATGTATCACCTAGCTGCCCTAATGATACATACATAGAAAAGATAAGAACTCTTGCTCTGGATAATTACTCAAAGCATATTCTAACATAATTTATATGACTCCACTGTTTGTGGAGGCAAAATCTTGTATGTAGTTCTTTTTTTTTTCTTTTTTTTCCCCCTGCCTTAGATTTAGAAAGACCTACTTAGAAATATCACTTTAAGGTTTGCAAAGTATTTTACAAAAATTATCTCATTTTATCCTTATGACCACCTTGGATGGTAGCTGTTGTAATTATGATGTAGGAAATATTATTATTCCCATATTTAGAGAAGAGGAAAAGGGCATAGAGAGGACACAGCTAGTAAGTATCTGAGGCTGGATTTAAACGCAGTTCTACCTGACTATACCCACAGTACTGTCTCATTGGCTTCTTGACTCTCAGTTTCTTCATTTATAAACCAAGGATAATAATAGCAAATAACCCACAGCGTTGTTGCAAGTCTCAAACAGGAAAAAAAAAAAACACTTTTGTAAAACAATTTTATAAGCTACAGAACTTTATAAATATTAGATAAAAACTTCTCTCCATAGTCTCCATAGTTGACATAGCAGAAGTATATGACATTGAATGGTTGTTAACAATATAGAACATGATACTGAGATTTGAAGAATCCAGAGAAACTGGATTTGAAGTCATGGGACCAGGGTTCCAATTCTACCTTCTGATATATCCATCATCAATCCATCCACCCATCTATCTACTCACCCATCCATCCATCATCTATCTATCTATCTATCTATCTATCTATCTATCTATCTATCTATCTATCTATCTAATCTATCATCTATCTATATATATTTCTATATACCTTTTTATCTACCTTTCTATCAACTCTATCTATCTAGTAGTATATTGAACAGAATACTAGGAATCAGCAAGACCTAAGTTCAAATTCTCTCTCTGATTTTTTTTAGCTTTGTGACCCTGGGCAAGTCATTTAGCCTCTCATCCTCAATTTACTCATTCAAAAAATGGGAATCACAATAGCACCTACCTTCCAAGGGTATGTGAGAATTATATGAGATAATACAAATATAAAGTATCATATAAATTCTACCTATTATATGGCTACATAACATTGGGAAAGTAATTTCACATCTCTGATCTTCAGTTTCCTCTTCTGTAAGATGAAGGTGTTAACTTAAATAACCTTTAAGGTCCCTTCCAGCTCTAAGTCCAAGATCCAGGATTCTGTGATCCTTTATTGAAATGGTAGGATTTCAGTGTAATGAGCCTTCCTGTGGAATACAAAATGTTGGGGAAGATGTCCAGCATGGCTCTTTGTAGTACATGATTCTACTTCAGTGCCTGCATCTGGGTCACTCTAGTACTCACTCTGCTCTGTAAAAGTGAAGCTTGCTAACTGTGACACTGGAGTGATCTAAAGGGAAAGAGTTCCCTAAAGCAGGGTCAGGGGTTATAAATAATTAGAATAGGTTACCTACATCATGTAATTTTATCTCCATCAAGAAAGTTACCCTCTCCTAAAAATATCATCCCCACTACAACCACAGACACACACACACACACACACACAGATACACAATACAGTTATTAGGTGATGCCCAACATTCACTATTTCTTTCTGTTAGCTTAAGCTTCTTCAGGCTTACCAATTACAGTTGTACCTGGGAGGGGGAAATAATAGCTCATTTCTCCTTCAATGCCCTCTGTTGCCATTTTGTGACTACCCTCCTTGACACAGTGGGGGAGCTGGATTTTTTCATGCCCTTCATGGTATTCTCCACTGGAGACACTGGAGACACACCAGGCCAAAGCAGCTGCTGCTCTGACCGGGGGATGGCTATGCTTGCTTTAGGCTGAGAATAGCTTTTCCTTCTGCATTAGCCACCTGGTGACTAGTCACCATAGAAGATTCTCTATAGCTATGCTAATGGCAGCTCTGTCTGGTTCAATGTCTCCTCAGCACCCCACCCATCCACAATGTAGGCCATAGCTCTCTTTTTAGGCCTCATACATTAGTGGGACTAACATCATTCCCAATAAATGCCTCCTAGGTCTAGGATACTTTGCTAGGCACTGGTGATAAAGAGGAGGAAGACATGATCCCTGAATTAGAGCTGTGTGACCATAGTCACATTACTTAAACTTCCTGGGTCTCCATTTCTTCATCTCTGAAGTGAAGAGATTGAACTAGGTACCTTTCAGCTCTTAGTCTATGACTCTCTGCTCCTATAATATAGTTGGGATATTAGCAATAGAGTAATAGCAATGCTTCAATGGATTGCTGAGGACACTCTATCAGTAAAGACTATACTCCATGCAGGCCCATTTTTTTTTCATTTCCTCCTGACAGTTTTTCTTGAGGGTCCATTCAATGGGTTGAGGGCCTTCCACTAGTTCTCTTGGCATTGTGTGATTTACACATATTTAAATACACACACACACACACACTCACACTCACACTCACACACACTTCACACAAAGTGAGGTACTTCATTTTGAATATTATTCAGATAAGAAGGACCTGGTTTCAAATATTGCCTCTGGCATTTCATCCCTTTGTGACCATGGAAAAGTTTGCATACTTCTTGGAGTCTGAACCTGGGTTCAAATCAAAGTCCCAATGCTTACTAGCTGAGTCGCCATGAACAAACTACATAACTTCTCTGATCACCACTTTCCTCATTTGTAAAATAAGGTCACCCTCTGCATAGGATGATGATGAGGATCATAGGAGACCATGCATGTAAAGTTCTTTGTAAAGCAAAGCACTATATAAATGCCTGCTGTTATTATTATTGTAGATAACCCCAGGCCAACTTGCTAATTAACCAGGCAGCAAAACTTTGCATGCTGTGATTGTTAGCTCCAACAAGTCTGTGCCCCTCTACCACCTGGGCCACCACTACTCAAGCCTACTTCCTGGTTCCCAACAGGGGTGAACCAAGTTCTGCCTCAGCACCAGTAGAGACCCCTGTAATCTCTACCCTGACTACAGCTCAGCCCTCTCACCTGACTGTGAGCTTAGTTCCAGACAACACTGGCCCTTCAGCTGATTCAGAGCCTCTGGGGATCTCTTTCTCTGCCTCAACCTGTCTGGGACTGGATCTGTATCAGCGTGACTGCTGGGCTGGGCTCCACTCCTGGCCTACCACAGCAGCCGCCTCTTGCCAACATTCTAAGCCATCTTTGGCTGGAAAATTATCTCAGCCCGTTCTTTTGTGGGTTCTGCTGCTCCAGGAATTGTTCTATGACATTATTTCTGTTATTATTATTATTATTGAAAGCTAGCTTGGAGTATGGGATAGTGAGCTGGCCTCTGGGTCAGAAAGACCTGGGTTCAGTTGCTGTCTCTAAGACTTACCTACTGATTCTCTGAACCTGGGCAAGTCAGTTATTTAACCTCTCAATGTTCCAGGGAATTCTCTAAGAGTATATAAGTGTCAGAGAAGCTACCAACCTGTACAGGTGGATGTTCTTTACTAGGAGTTTCCTATAACAAGGAAACCATAAGTCTTATTGGGAAAATAAAACTAAACCATTTTCCTTTCTTTCTCTCTCTTCCTTCCTACCTTCATCTCTCCCTTTCTCCTTTTGTCCCTTCTTCCCTTCCTCCAATTCTACCTCCCTTATCCTCTCCCTCCCATCCTCCATCATTCCCTTCTTTCTTCCCTACCTCTCTTGTCTTCCTTTTTCTCTCTGTCCCTTCCTTCTTTTCTTCCCTCCCTTCTTCCCTCCATCTTTACCTCCCTCTCTTTCCTTTTTTTCCTTCCTTTGTTTCTATCCTTCTACTTTCCTACCTCCCTATATTCCTTCATTGTCTCCTTTCTTTCCTTCCTTTATACCTACCTAATTTTTTATCTATCTAATTTCCTACATACCTATCTTCCTTTCCTCCTTCTTTCATTTCCTCCTTTGTTCCTTCCTTCTGTTTTTTTATTTTTTCTCTCTGCCTATCCATCCTTCCCTCTCCCACATCTCTCTCCCCCCTTTCTCCCTCCTTTCTTCCCCTCCCCCTCCCTCCCACCTCTCTTCCTCTTTATCTCTCCCTTCTCCCCTCTCTGTCCCTCACCATTTCTCACTCTCTCCCTCCTCTCTCTCCTCTCTCCCTCTCTCTCCCCATTTTTCTTCCCCCCTCTCTCTGTCTCTGTGTCTCACCGTGTGTCTGTGTGTATGTCTCTCTCTCAGTATACTGATGACAATCAGCAAGATCTCAATTCAGATCCTCCCTCTGATTCCCTCTCTTAATAGATCTATGACCCTAAGTGAGTCATTTAGTCTATAAGCCTCAGTTTTTTTTCATCTGCGGAGGTGATATTGCTACTACTAAAAGCACTCAGGCTCTTGTTAAAAATCAAGTGAGATAACATAAATGAAACACTGTACCAGTATGATCATCTAATTATATATCTGCTTAACTAGCTATCTTTCCATCCACCCACCCATCCATCCATCCATCCATCCATCCATCCATCCATCCATCCATCCATCCATCTATCTATCTATCTATCTATCTATCTATCTATCTATCTATCTATCTATCTATCTATCTATCTATCTATCTATCTATCTCTAGTTAGCTAGCTATTTGTCTATCCAGTTAGTGATCTATATATCTGTTTATCTATCTACCTGTCATCTATCTATCTATCTATCTATCTATCTATCTATCTATCTATCTATCTATCTATCTATCATCTATCTATCTATTGTCTCCTAATTGGAGGGAACAGGCTATTTGATATATCAATTATCTCAGTGGATATGTGTGTGCCCAGTTATTTCAGAAGCAACATTAAAGAAGCAAGAAAATACAGAATATCAACTTTAAAGCACTGAGACAAGGATAGGGGTATCTGAAGTTGAATACTTAAGTGAAACCAAGGCAGGGAACTTTAAAAAGAAAAAGAGAATAAACCCTTGCACATAGGGACCCTGGTGTGCAAAAAGCAAGAACTTCTGGGTTATTTCAACAATTAGTCCTATCCTTGCCAATCAGAGAACATGGAGAAGGGGCTCTCCCTACAGTGTGAACTGTCCCAGTATGAGGTCCTTAGGGGACAGAAGTGCAACAAGGCAGGTTCCCAGAATGTACTATCTGTCATTTTATTTCAAGTTGCACACCCCACTTTGTAGTCAGCTCCACTCAGCTCAGCATCAGGCAAGCAGACACATCATTTCAAACGGCATGTATGCTGCTCTGTATGCAAAAGATATCTGTGAGTATTAACTAAGTTTGCAGGAGGAATTAGGATCAGTAATAAATGCTTTAGCAAAGAGGCTTTTGGGAATCAAAATGTGTCTTCGGGCAAAATTCTCATAAACTAGACATCATCTTTGATTTACAGTTTATAGTATTTTCTTCACTGTATCCAATATCCCCAGCTCCAGGGCTCCTGCTCTGTCTGCTATGATTGACTGCTGAAGGTGGGAGGGCAGTCCCATGGATTGAAGTTAAGTCAATGGAATTAGAAATTGGGCAAAACACAAAATTTCAGTTTTATACAAGTCAGATCAGACAGTTGTCAGTCCCCTCCTCAACTGCCAAGCAGGATTCCATTCCCCAAAATACTATTGCTGTTTAGAGAAGAATCTTCTCTTACTTTTCCGTGTTATCATTTTATGGCAAACAAAAGATGGAGGGTGATATGTCTAAAGGCATCCACCATTATGACATCTTTCCTGGAAAGTGCAGTATACTCAGTATTCCAGATAACTTGAACTGAATATTTTTCAATACACAGACCAGAATCATTATTCATTAAAGATCTAGTTAAAGTTCTTCTCTCTCCCAGCTGGGATTCAAAGAATTTCTACGCAGGTTCAGAAGGTAGCTAAATATTAGGTAGGATGGCATGGCAGAGTTCTCTTGGTGTTACATTCAGAATCACAGGATGTAGGTTCAATTTTTGGATAACGTAGGGATGTCACTTGAACTCTCTAGGCTTCTGTTTCCTCCTCTATAAAATTAGGGAGCTGGATTAGATAATCTCTGAGGTTTGTTCCAACCTGAGATCCTATGAAGGCCACTTTACAAAATATTTATAGCAGCAAGATAGAATGGCAAACAAACAAAGTCCCTATAAGTTGCTATTACCATTATTAACTAAAAATACTTCTACAACACAACAGATATTTATTAAGCTCCTACTATATATAAAGCATTATGCTTGGCAAAAAATAATTTTAAATAAAACATATCTATCAATGTTTTCATGGGATTTAAAGATTTTTGCAGGGTTGAAATGTAGAGGGTCTAGATCAACAGAGACAGATAAGTAATATAGTGGATAGAACACTAGGTCTGGAGTCAGGAAGACCTGAGTTAAAATCCTGCCTCACATAATTTACTAACTGGTATGACCTTGGACAACTCATTTAACCACTATTAGCTTCAATTTCCTCAACTGCTAAAATGGGATTTATAACAGCTCCTTTTTCCAAGGGTTGTTTTGAGGATCAAATCAAATGATATTTGTAAAGCATTTAGCACAATGCCTGGCACATGTAGATACTTAAGAAATATTTGTTTCTTTCCTTCCCTTTTTCAGTGTGAAGAATTTCTGCTGTGGAAACTCCATTCATTCAGCATTGCAACTTGTACTTAAAGGGCACAACTTAAAGTCTTAGAAATTTGCCTTGGAGGACCAAGGGGTTACATGAATTACATACATACATATTCACACATGTACATATACATGTGTATACATGTATTCATATATGTGTGTGTATGTATGTGTATGTGTGTCCCCATCATCAGGAGCCAAGACATGTTGTAAGTTTTACATGCTAGATATAGGTGGCACAGTGGATAGAGCACCGGCCCTGGAGTCGGGAGGACCTGAGTTCAAATCCGGCCTCAGACACTTGACACTTACTAGCTGTGTGACCCTGTGCAAGTCACTCAACTCCAATTGCCTCACAAAAAAAACCAAAACAAAACAAAAGAAAAAGAAAATTAATTATACTCCTGCATGCAATAGGTTATTCAGTGTTAGATTTTTAAATCATTCACATACAAAGGGAAAGCCCTTTCTCAGATTTCCATATCACACAAAGGAAAATACTCGAGTCCCCAAGGTTAGGAAGTAGTAATTCCTAGTTGGTCATACACTAAACCACCTCGGGCTACCTTTCTATCCTGGGATTGTGAGTTGGAGCAGTATTACAGGAAGTAATGACTGGGAATCCTAGCAGGTCCAAGGAATGTGGGACAACAGCCAGGCCTCTTCTAAGATCCTTACCAGGCAGCTAAATAGTACAGTGGACAGAGTGTTGGGCCTAGAGTCATAAAGACTCATGTTCCTGAATTCAAACCTGGCCTCAAGTCACTTACTAGCTAGGCAAGTCACTTAATCCTACTTGCCTCCGTTTCTTCACCTGTAAAAATGAACTGGAGAAGGAAAGGGCAAATCACTACAGTATCTTTTCAAGAAAATCCCAAATGGGGTCACAAAGAATAGGCTATATCTTAAAATGACTGAATAACAACAATAACAATAACAGATTCATATCAATGTGGGCTAACCAGGTACTACCACTAGAAGAGACTTTGATCAATATCGCAATACCAGACTAGTTAATCACAAAATCAGGTGACTTCTTGTGCCTGATGTAACCTGGCTATATGGTCATTCTAGCAAAGAGAATATGGGATTATGCCATTGATACCTAATCAATATTTGAGTGTGTACCAGTTTACTAATATAGCGATAATATCATCAAAAGTGATTTTCATGTATTTTGTAAACAACTTATAGCAAATATTCCTTGTTATCTGAGATTCAGAAAATGTTTAGTTGCAAGTCGGGCTACTGTGACTCACATATGATTATCATACTATTATTTTTTCTTGTGTTCTTTAAGTACTTGCAGATATACATGCTTATCCCAGATTCAAAATGTAGTTAGTCATGTCAACATAGAATTATAATACTTGTCACACATACAGGTCCAGAGATGGAATTTGAGCCCAGGTTGTTCTGACTCTGGAGATGGCCATTTTTCTATTTTGCCACATTGTTTCTCATACATGAAGAATAAAACAAAATCATGGGAAAGTTACTACAGATCTAAATACAAAGAAGCTAATATCAGCAGGAAATTCTGAGAGAGAGAGAGAGAGAGAGAGAGAGAGATGTGAATGTGGCTGTGGCTGTGGATAGACATAGATATAGATATAGATATAGATATAGATATAGATATAGATATAGATATAGATATAGATATAGATATAGATATAGATATAGATATAGATATAGATATAGATATAGATATAGATATAGATATAGACATAGACATAGACATAGACATAGACATAGACATAGCCAGATAGATAGATAGATAGATAGAGATAGAGATATAGCCATAGACAGACATAGACTTAGATATAGATATAGACATGTTTATACATACACTAAAGTATATAGTTTTAGTATATATACTTTAGTATATATATATACTTTATATATCTATGTATACTTTAGTGTATCTATATATTAGCGTATAAATATATTAGTGTGTGTGTATACACACACACACACACACAGAAGCCTGTTATATAGGAGGGGTATGTGTGTGTGTGTGTGTGTGTGTGTGTGTAACAGGCTTCTGTTATATAGGAGATACATATCCTATATAACAGGCTTCTAGATAACTACATGTATAAAAATAAATGAAAAGGGAAGGAGGGAAGGAGGGAAGGAGGGAAGGAGGAAGGAAGGAAGGAAGGAAGAGGAAGGGAGAGAGGGAGGGAGGGAAGGAAGGAAGGAGGGAGGGAGGAAGAAGATAATAGAATTAACTTCTATTCTGAGCAATGCTGGGTATTCTCAGCATGTGACACAATTTTAAAGTAACCCAGAGCTCCTTTATTTAAAAAGACAATAAAATGGTTAGCAGCAATGATTAGGATGTTTTCCACTGAGAAACCTGGTGTTGTTACCATTAAGTAATTTATATTCTTCTAAATGACTTCCTTCGAGTTTCAAACACCGTGTTCCCCTTGTCCTTCTCTCTTTCCATTCCCTCCAAAGATTTCCATTGTTGGCCTGAAGCTATGGAAAAGCTCAAGAACATTATGTGCTTATTTCCAACAAGATGTACTTGTTAGTAAGAGAATGTGTAAGTTTGTAATAAACAATATGAGGAAATAGAGAGGTAGATAGCAAAAGTGTGTTGGAGCAATGATGGTTGCCTTCAAGTATATCTCCTGACTCTATCACTCACCTATCAACAGACAGATGGATAATCACTTTGGGACTTGAGAACTTTGAAAAGTATGCTCCATTAACATGAAATAATGTTGGACAGGACAAAACAGTTCCTTAGAGAATTGTTTAAGCTATCTCCTAAAGGCTAAACATTTTTTAAAAAATTTTTAGGGAGCTTTTCACCATGTTTTGAAAGGGTTTGTGTGAAATTCTTATGTATATTGGTTCTAGATCATCAGCTTCACTTTTGAATTTGAGACTTGCCATCTCCAATAACTTTTCCATGAATTACTAGAAAAATCTTTATAATTATAACCTTTGAATTTCTCCAAAGCACAGAAACCTCCTGCCCAAATCTAAATATGCATCCAACCCAATGACTGTTTCTTAAATGGAAATGTACCAAATAAATAAGTTTCTTTCATCTCTGCTAATTATACTTTTTTTTTCTTTTTTTTTTTTTTAGTGAGGCAATTGGGGTTAAATGACTTGCCTAAGGTCACACAGCTAGTAAGTATTAAGTGTCTGAGGCCGGATTTGAACTCAGGTCCTCCTGACTCCAGGGCCAGTGCTCTATCCACTGCGCCACCTAGCTGCCCCTAATTATTTTTTTTAATTAATAAAGTATTTTATTTTTTTTCCCATTACATGTAAAGATAGTTCTCATCTTTTGTTTAAACAAGCTTTACAATTTCAGATTTTTCTCCCTTCCCCCTCCCCTAGACAGCAGGTAATCTGATATAGGTTTTATATATATATATATATATATATATATATATATATATATATATATATATATATATATATATATATATATATATATATATATATATACACATATATACATATATACACATATATACATATATACATATATAAACATAATAACATTAATCCTATTTCTGCATTAGTCATGTTATAAGAGAAAAAATCAGAGCACTGATGAAAAACCTCAAAATAGAAAAAAACAACAGCACCAAAAACAAACGAAATAGTATGGTTCATTCAGCATCTATACTCTGCAGTTCTTTTTTTTTTTTTCTTGGATTTGGATATCCTCTTCTATCATGAGTTCCCTGGAACTCTCCTGTACCATTGCATTGGTGAGAAGAATATAGTCCATCACAGTAGATCAACACACAATGTTGATGATACTGTGTACAATGTTCTTCTGGTTCTGCTCATCTCACTCATCATCAGCTCACGCAAGACCCTCCAGGTTTCTCTGAACTCTTCCTGCTCATCATTTCTTACAGCACAATAGTATTCCATTGTATTCATTCATATACCACAACTTGTCCAGCCATTCCCCAATTGATGAGCTGCCCCTAATTATACTTTTGAATGTCAAATGTAAAATACTGTTAGAATAACACATATAGTATGTTCTATCTTTGCAACTTTTAATTGTCCATTCTCTCAGTTTCACCTTATGTCTTCTGATTCAAGAGCTTACAAATATTCTCTAGTTTAATGAGAATCTTGGCAAGAAAAATGAAAACTTTTACTGAGGATGCTCTGAAATGACAGGATTCTCTCTTGCACCAAATGCAATACTATCATCTTCCAGAAAAAAAAAATAGGCCTAAATTTAGAGAGAATTCTTGGGACTCATGTGAAGGTGAGGATGAGGGAGCTGGGCCTTTTTACTTTTATCATTAACACATTACTATCATCACCAACCATGAGCAGCATGAGAGGATTGATAGTATTGGGCTTGGAGTCAAGAAGCACTAGGTAAAATATCTTAACTCTGATATTAAGTTTTAGTATGACCTGGGATACGTCATAGACTCAAAAAATTGAATTTGGAAGAGACCTCAGAGGTTATCTACTCCAACTCCTTCATTTTATAGGCAAGAAAATGGAGACCTATTAAGGTTAAGTGACTTGCACAATATCAACGCAGATTTTGAGTATTAAGGAATGGGTGTGAACCTAGGTCCTCCGACTCCAGAAACAGCAATTTTGCAATTTGTCAATTGAACTCTGTGCCTTGGACAACTCCCTAAGAATTACCTACTAATTCATAGTGGCTACATTAGTGTAAGGATGAGAAATAGCGTAGGATAGTGCCTAAAAATGTTACTAGAAAGATGTATATTCTCTCTACTTATTATAGCTTAGTACCATCTCTGTAACTTACACAATCATAGAGAGTTGTCCAGCACACTGAGAAGTTAAATGACTTGCCTAGAGTCCCACAGCCAATATATGTCAGAAGCAAGCCTTGAACTTGAAATGTACATCTTCTAATTCAGGCCATTTCTCCAGCCCTCCTTAGTTACTTTCATGGGCTAAATTCAAGCTCCACCTTCTGCTTAAAATCCTTTCCATATGCTAATGCCTTGCTACCCTTACCTCATCCCCCAACTGCCTGGTATTTATTTTGTATCTATCTATGTATATACATTTTATCTCTAGAGATAGAATGCAAAGTCCTGGATGGCAGGGACTGTTTCATTTTTTTCCCCTTTGTATTCCCAGTATCTAGCATAGTGCTTAATCTTGTAGTTACTTGAAAAATATTTTCTGCTTGATAGATTATTTGTATTCTTTGATGATATGTCTACAAAATATAAACAAGCTTGGGGCAAACTTTCCCTTCAAGTAGCACATAGATCCTGTTTAATGGATTCAATATTTATTAAATACTTGCCCTGTATAACAAATATAGAAGGGTTATTTTATCTAGTGAATAGTGCACTGATTTAGAATTAGGAATATTTGGGTTCTAATCTTTCTTTGGAAACATACTACCTGTATGATGGATGGATGGATGGATAGATGGGGAAAAAAAAGATTTACTAAGCACTTGTTACTTACCAAACACTGGGGCTGCGAATACAAAAAGAAGGTAGCCCATATCCTCAGGGAGCTTAAATTTTAATAGAAGAGGACAACATATAGAAGACTATAGTGGCCAAGGAAGGGTGTCTTGTTTTGGAAAGTCACAGGGAGAGTGAGTAGAGCCACAAGGAAATCAACTGACATGCCCCTTCCAAAAACTATGGTAGTATTGATTGATTAATGTTCCTAGAGGGAAAGGAGAGTATATCCAGGCAGGGAAGATGGCTAGGGTGGACTGTTGGATGGGATGCCACTTAACTTCTCTCATCATGGTTGCTCATCAGTAAAATGAGAATAATAATGTGTGCCTCATCATGTTGCTTTGGGGATCAAAGAAGATAAAATAGTTTTTTGTAATCCACAAAATGTGATATTTCATATGTGAACTGCAAAGCATAGTAAACATGGCTCAGCACATTGGAACTAAAAGGGACTGTGTTTGTCTTGGTCAATTGTTTCCTCTCTTCATCTGATGTTATGCAATAAGCACATAACACTCAATAGTTATGAAAAATGATTAATAGCAACACAAATAAGATAACCAAGAATTGTGGTAGGATGCCAACTATCTAATATGACATGAAACCACAACAGGATTCCTCATCTGTAAAATGTTTCTTCTTTCATAAAATGGGAGGAGGGAGAGTTTGACTTGCTTACCTCTGAGGTCCCTTCTGGATCTTAATCCATGATCCTATGACCTGTTTCTGCTTCCATTTAAAATCTAGTACCCATTGCCTTACCCTTTACCTACAAAAATTCCACAAAATAACAACAAAACACATCGAACATTTTTAAAAGGTTACCAAAAGAAACCCAAAACAATCTGAACTTTTGGTAATTGAAAAAAATACTAGTCCTTGAAAACAGAGGAATGTCAAGGGTAGGATATTGCATATACTAGTCAAACTTGGTCAAATCTTTGATGAGGGAGGGGAGTGGTATAGTGAATAATAAGGCAGCCAAGAATCAGGAGCTTGGGTCCAGACAGCGACATATAATGGTTTTGTAACCCTGCACAAATCATTGAACACTTCTAATCTGCATCAGTGGAAGGAATTTCCTCACTGGAATTTCCCTACACCAATGAAATCACAGGTTTAGTCAATTTAAAAAAAAAGTTTGTCTTAGTTACAAGAAAGGGAGTTCTATTGGGAATGGAGTTTATCTAGAAATGAAAGTGATATAAAAGCAAGAGTCACCAATGCTATTTTTTTTAAGTTGCCTAAACCCAGAGCTTTTCAGTAAAAGTTGTGAAGCAATGGAACTTCCCCCTCTTGGAGTTCCAATTGAGGCCTAAGGAAAGGATCAAGTTTGGGATGTAATACCCATCTTTCTCTGTTGGCTTTCAGTCTACAGTTGGACAGCTGTATCTGCAGACTGTGTCAGTAAGGGGCGAGGGTTTAGGTCTCTGTTTGTATTGTGTTTGTGTTAGTCTAACACCCATGTCAAATCGCCCCAGCTCTGAGTATACTTGAAAGGTTCAGTCTGTGAGGTGGCAGAGGGATTTAGAGAGGGAGGTGGGGGCAGGGGAAACTCCCATTGTTTCTTATCTCATTCAAATTGGATTGCCCATCTCTGGTACCATGTGCCCCACAAAGAACCATCCCAATAAAGATAAGTGATCTCTTGGGGGACATATAGTCCCTGTCAGCTGAGGATTAGGCCCCCACAATCTGGCTCCTAGTACTTTTATCCTCCCCCATTTAAAATAACTCCAGTAACAAAATCTTTGAATAACTTGGGAGATGATGGGGGGTGGGAGGCTTCTCAGTATGATTGTCATTTTGGTTCAAAGAAGAAGAAAGAAGTTGATTTGATGCCTTGTGTTCCAGTAACAATATGTGAAAAGGCTCTTTTAAGTCCCTGATCCTTGTTTGTGGTGGGACCTAAAAGGATCTGAGCATTTAACAGCCTCACAGCATTCTGCTTTTTGAGCTGTTTTTCTTATTTATGCCCTAGTTGTTAAAGCTAGAATTGTTTCCTTTATTGTTCAGTGAAGGAAAAGAAGAAAAAAAAAAGATGACAAATTGATATCAGTCCCTTGAAAAGCAACGGCTCCACAGTTAAAATTTATAAAAGGAAAAAGGGATTAGAGTCCTTTAGCCTGAAAAAGTTTGGCTTAGAATTTTTAAAAATCATTTAAAACAAAGAAAAAATTCCCAGAATGACAGCTAACAGTCTAGTACCCCATAAAGAAAAATGGATAAATGAAACTCAGAGTGAGGTCCCTCAAGCAACCAATTAACAAGCATTTATTAAGTATCTATTGTGACAGGCACTGTAGTAGGCAATAGGGATACAGGGAAGAATAAAGAAACAAACATTACTCTCAGGGAGGTTACATTCTTTTGGTGATGGTGAGGTATGCATGTGGCTACAATGTAATTTAGGTGGTGGGTGGGGCGAATACTAGCAGCTTGGAGGTAAGACTTTTTCACCTTGTCTTGTGTTTCTAAAGGCAGGAGTGAACCTCAGATTGTGTGTGAGGCTCTCCTGACCAGGAATCATAGAGTAATTTACTATGCCAAGGTATTGTCTGAAATTAAAAATTGATTTTTTAAAAATTGAGTTAGGTTGTTACTCAGGAACAGTGGATTTTTAGCAAAAACAAATAAAAAACATAAACAAAAACAATCAAAAAACAAAATGGGGTCAATTACTGAATCTACATCTCTCTGGATCTCATTTTCCTCATCTGTAACATGAGGGTTTAAGACAGTAGCTTTTGAGGTTCCTTCCAGCTTTTGAATCTATGTACTATATCTGGGCTAGAAACAGAAAGGATTTTAAAAAAGGAAAATAAGGAAGAGAATAATAATAAAAGTGAAGTTAAGGAATTTTGGTTAAAGTAGTATAACAGGATGGGCATAGGTGAGGATTTTCTGTGGGAGAAATTGTGGTTCAAGTCAGTATATGGAAACAAATAGCAGAGACTAAGTGCTAACTTCAAAGAGGAGAGAAAATTTGTATTATTATAAATGAATTAGAGAAAAATAAATTTAGAAATTATCACATCAGATTTAATTAAATGCTTCAAAAAACAATAGAGAATTGAAGGCTACAAATTTAAGAATTTGTTTACACAGAGGAAAATAGTTGAAACAATATGAAAATGAGGGGCTGGAGCAAAATTTATTATGCATCAAGAAAATTTTTAAAAATCTACATTTCTAATTGCAGTTTTAGAAAACAAATAAAAATAATCAGGGCAACAATAATGTTCCGCATAGGCAATGAAACAATATCATTTTAAAATTTATTTGGACTGAATGGCATATTGTCTAAATTCTTAAAGGTAATGCTAATAGTTTTGATATAATATTAAGTGTATCAATAATTATAGGAGATTTTAATATTCCCCTTTCAAAACTGGATAAAACTTATAGAAAGATTTTTAAAAAGGAAAATAATGAGCAGGGGAAACTATGTAAAAGCTCTATGGTGAATTCTTACTATGAATATTCAAGACTATATAAATTATTGGCATCAATACTATATTTGTAGGAATTGATCATGTTGTAGGACATAAATTGCACATAAGTATAAAAAGAAAGGAAACATGCAAAAGATGCAGATAAAATGAAAACTGAGAATGTTATAAAACAAAAATAATCATGTTAAAGTGAATGACAAAAATGAGGCAACATATAAAATTTCATGGGATTCAGCTAAAGGCATTTTTAGAAGAAAATATCAACAACATGGGAAAATAGGATAAATGAAATAAAAGTGTGATAGTACTTAGAGAAACAACAAATAAATAGCCTCCTTAAAAAAAGAAAATAAAAATATTCTTGACACCTACTATAGAAATAATTTCTTTTTTTAATTTTGAGTACAGAACTATAAAACAGGAAAGGGTTTTTGTTATTTAAAAAGGGACAGCCAAATCAATAAAACATTACCTAATTTAATAAAAAAATAAGAAAATAAAATCACCAAGGTGAATTCACAATGAATAATTAAATATCATTAATTACTAAGCAAAAACATGTTTCAGTAAACTGAAATTTTTCTTTAAAAAAATGATCTATAAAAAACCTAAAATACCTAAATTAAAAATGAAGATATTAACCTACCCAGTCTCAAAAAGAAAAATTGAACGAGCCAGAAACGAACTCCCAAATAAAACAAAAGGAAAGCAGAAGAACTCATTAACAGTTGAAGATGAATGAAATTTTAAAATATAATTCTCAATAACCAAGAAAGAATACATTCTATCAAATTCATTTTGGGGGACAATTATGGTCCAGACATCCTAAGAAAGGAAAGATAAGAGAAATATTGATGGAAAAAATATTAAATATATTAACATAACAAAACAAAAATTATATCAGCATATAAAAATGCATTTATTATGACTACGTTGGATTTAAACCAGTGATACAATGTCAAGGAATCACTTGGTATAATTAATCCTACAAACAAACAAAAAACAAGTCACATGATTGTATCTGTTGATGCTGAAAAAACCTTTGACAAAATACTTCCTTGATACTTTAATAGATCTGTGGTCTGATCAGTATGACTAATCCCTCCAACAATGCAGAATGCAACCCATCCAAGCTCATATCTTGTGCTCCTCTTATTTCCATCTTTTCTATAAATCCCCCATAAAGTGTCTATTGAACATTCTATGGGACTTTTACTGTTTCTCTTAATATTTTGTAACTATCAGTGAAGCACCCAGTTCTGTTAATCGACCAATAAACAAGGATTTATTAAGCCCATACTTTGTGCTAGACAATGGGCTGGGTGCTGGGGAGGCAGGGGTCTTGTTTACTTACTCTTTGATCTTGCCAAATGACTAGAAGACATATTTCTCTGATGACATCCTTTATGTTCTTTCCTTTATGAAATTCTTGGTTGATAATAGATTATAGTTTACTTATTCCCTCCATGTTCTTCTACATTGCTCTTTTGATGATTCAAATTTAATTCTTCGGAAACTCTTTTGTGACTCCTGGTGACACAGTATATCTGGAAGAACATCGTTATGAAGACTGGCATTTTTTTTTTCAGGAAGAAAACCCCTATGTAATCTGGCTTCAAATATGATCACTCAAATTGGAATTTCTCTCTGCAAAGATATCAGTGATCTCTTAGTTAAGAAATCAAAGACCTTTTCTCAATCCCAATCCTTCTCTCTATGGCCTCTGATATTATTGATCATTCTTCTCCTGGATATTCTGGATTCTCCTCTTTAGGTTTTCATGACATTGCTATCTCTTGATTACCTTTCTCCTTGTTTGCGTTTTACCACTCCTCAGGCTTGTTCAATGTTTCTTCACCCAGATCACACCCCTAGGGCTCTAACCTAGTCCATCTTGAATTTTTGTGTTAACCTCTCCCCTCCTCTCCTTTCCATTTATATCTTCTCTTCTCTCCTTTTGTCTCTTCTTTTCTTTTCTCTTTCTTTTCTTTCTCTCACTTGATGATTTTATCAGCTCCCATGGATTTAAGTATTATCTCTGTGCAGATGATTCCAAGCCCTATCTCTAGTTTCTCTCTTGAGCTTCAGTCTTGCATCATTAACTGTTTTAGACATATTGCATTGATTGTCTAGTAGGACTCTCAAATTCCACATATTTCATACAGAGTTCATCTTCCCCCACCCCCAATCCTTCCCCTCTTCTTAACTTCCCTATTACTGCCGAGGACAACTATTTTCCCAGTCACCCAGGCTCCCAACCTCAGGCTTATCCTCAGCTCTTACCCAGGGGTATGCTGGAACCAGTTTGTATGGGTTTGCAAAAGTCACTTGTTAAATTTTCAGTGTGAGCATTTATACCTCAGAGAATGACAACAGCCACAAATCAGGAGTTGATTAATTGATTAGTTGGTTGTTTAAACTTAAGACAGTGATAGAGAAAATGTTAGTAACTCAGATTAAACTTAAAAGCGTGTCCTGCATTTTGGGAGAGTCTTAAACATTTCCCAGAACACTCTTGCACTCATCCCACATGTGCAATTTGTTGTCAAGTTTTGTCATTTCTACCACTGCAACATTGTTATGTTTCCTTCACTCTACTCATGCAGCTGCCACTTATATGCAGGTCCACATCACCTCATGTCTGAATTATGATTTTTTCAAATTATATTTTTTAGTTTAATATTTAGTTTGGGGGCAGCTAGGTGGCACAGTGGGTAAAGCACCGGCCCTGGATTCAAGAGTACCTAAGTTCAAATCCAGCCTCAGACACTTGACACTTACTAGCTATGTGACCCTGGGCAAGTCACTTAACCCCAATTGACTCACTTAAAACATTTTTTAATTAATATTTATTTTTATTACATATTAACTTCCAAACTGTGTTCTTCCCACCCTTCTTCCTCATCCTGCACTAGAGAAGGCCACCTTTACACACACACACACACACACACACACACACACATACATACATACTCACAAACACGTGTGTATATAAAAACATATTACTATTTATCAGTTCATTCTCTGGAGGTAGATAGTATCTTCCTTCATAGGTCCTTTGCAGTTGATTTGGGTACTTATAATGCTCAGAATAACTTAGTTGTTCACAATTATTTTTCAGATGATATTGTTGTTACTGTATACAACATTCTCTTGGTTCTGCTTATTTCATTCTTCATTATTTCATGAAAGTCTGCATTTTTTTCCTAAAATTAATCTGCTTGTCATTTCTTACAGCTCAGTAGTATTCTATCACAATCATAAACCACAATTTGTTCAGCCATTCCCCAATTGATGGACCTCCCTTCAATTTTCAGTTCTTTGCCACAACAGAGCTGCTATAAATATTTTAGAATATATAGAGTCTTTTTCTTTTCCCTGATCACCTTGGGAAACAAACCTAATAGTGGTATTTCTGGGTCAAAAGGTATACACAGTTTTAGAACTCTTTGGATATGTCTGAACTATTGTATTGGCTTTCCTGCTTCAAGTTATCCATCCTTTACTCAGCTACCAAAAGCACAGGTCTGACTATGTCACCATGTGTTGATTAACTCCAGTGACTCCTTATTTCCCTGCAAAATAAAATATAAAATTCACTTATCATCTTTTAAAATCATTTACAACATGGCATTCCTAATTTTCTACTCTTACATTTTGTTTTCCTCTATGTTTGAGATGGGCTGGTCTACTTGCTATTCCTGATACACCTAGCTCCCAACAAAAGGAACACCCATTCCTTTGTGCTGGCTATCTCTCCTGTCTGCAATTATTTTCCTTCCCACCTCCACCTTTTGGCTTCCTTGGTTTCATTTAGGAATCAACTATAATTACACATACTACAGGAGGCCTTTTCCTGTCCTCCTGAAATGGTAACACATTCCCTCTGAGATTACCTTCCACTTGCACTGTATATACATCATATGGATGTACAATTTTTGCATTGTCTCCACCATTAGAATGTGATCTCTTTAAGGAAAGGACTATATTTTCTTTTTCCTTTTGTAACTCCAGAATTTAGCTTAGTGACTGCAACATGTAAGAACTTAATAAATTCTTGTCAAATGACTGATTGTAGTCATTAAAAACCTGACACAATTTCTGCAAAACAATTTAGTTTGGTACTACTTCTTTTTCTCAATTCTGGGCATAGTTCGCTGTTTATATTCAATGTCTACCCAAGAGATATAAATGATGTAAATATATAGAAATACATCAGCATCAATATATAAAAAGACAATATGGCATAGAAGATTGAGAGCAGTTTGTTTCAAGTTTGTTTCTGCCACATAGTAGATTTCTGACACTGGGTAAGTCACTTAACTTCTCTAAGTTTCAATTTCCTCATGTGTAACATAAGGAAATTAGATAACTTCTGAAGTCCCTTCCAATTTTCAATCCATAAGCAGCCCGTACAAAACTCCAATGGCTCCATGCTAGTTCAAACTGTGCTCATTTATCTTAAAATCCTAACATGTGTTGCATTCAAGGAGTCTCCTTTAATATGACCAAAATATACATCTTAAACCAAGAGTCCATATTATGTACAAAAGAGAAATAATGAAAGTTTTTTGTGGTAATTAGAGTAAACATTATCTTTAAAAAGAGAAAATAAAATAATAAGTATTGGGGAAGAATAAACAGTTATCATTATGTGGAAAGACATGAATGGCACTTAGAAAACCCAAGGAAATTAGCAAATGAACTATTAAAGCTGATTAAAAGTTTTAGTAAAGTAGCAGGATTCATAATAATTCCACAAAATTCTCCATAATATTAACAAAAGCCAGTAGGAGAAGATATAAAAAATAATCCATTCAAAATAACTATGACTGAGTAAAATATCTGGAAGCTACCCTCTTTATTCAGGCTTCATATGAATTCAGCTACAAAATGCTTTTTACAGAAATGAAAAACACTCAAATAATTAGGAAGATAGTTATGTTCATGGTTTGGTCATGGTAATGTAAATTTTAATAATACCTATGGTAATTTAAAGGTTTAATTTTGTGCTGGTAAAACTAACAAAGTGTTACCTTACCAAACTAGACAAAGATGATATTTTTAAAATCACTGAGAGAAATAAAAGTTTAGAGACTTCAAGAAAATAAGAACTAGTAATGAACCCAATCTAGCACTACCAAATATAAGACTATATTATAAATCAATAATTCTCAAAACTATCTGGTAATAAGGTGATGCCAGTCACTGCTCTGATTTTTTTCTCTTCTAACAGGATTGATGCAGAAATAGAATTAATGTTATTATGTGTGTATATATATATGTGTGTATATCTATATATCTATATGAATATGTATATAGATATAACCTATATCAGAGTACCTGCTGTCTAGGGGAGGAGGGAGGGAGGGGAGGGAGGGAGAAAAATCTGAAATTGTAAAGGTTGTATAAACAAAAGTTGAGAACTATCTTTACATGTAATGGAAAAAATAAAATACCTTATACATTTAAAAAAATTTAAAAATTTTAAAAATTTAAAAAAAAAAGGTGATGCCAGGGAGAAATGAAATAAACCAACTTAGAAAGCAACAAACACAGAAGCTCAGCATTAGATTAAAAAAAAGTACTGAGAGAATGAGTCCATATTAGACAAGAACTACTGAGGAAACTGGATAGTAGTTTGAGACAATTACCTTATACAACATACCACAATAAGCTATAAATGAATAAGTGATTTTAAAACAAAAAGTCAAATGATTTAAAAGAAAAAAATAGAGAGCTCTGGGACATAGTTCCTTTTACAAGTGCGGTTAGAGGGATAGTAGACAGTATGTGCATGCACATACACACACACACACCAAAAGAGAATGCTTAAAATATACACTTTTTAAAAATTGCAACTAGCATTAAAATATGTCAGAAGAAAATTTCTTTGTATCAAATATCTCTGATGAAATTTTGATATCTAGGTTATCTAGAGTAGGGGTAAGCAAGCTGTGGCCCATGCACCAAATCTAGCCCACTCCCTGTAAAAACTATTCATGGGACAATAAAAAAAACAAAAACAAAAACCAGCAGTCAAGTGGATCGAATTTGGCTTTTAGGCTACAGTTTGTTAAATCTCAAGCTAAATTATTGATACAAATATATAAGAAAAAGTCAACCCCAATTGGTTAAATGATAAAAAATTATAAATAGTTTTTGAAAGAAAAGCAAATTATAAATAACCACATGAAATTATTCTCCAAATCAATAATATTAATAATTGTAATTAATAATAATAACAACAACTGAAATTAAAACAACTCTGAGATTTCACCTTATGCCCAGGAAAATTAGCAAAGATAATAAAAATATGGAAAGAGTAAATGTTGGGGAGTCTGTAGGAACACAAGGCACATTGATGGCTGGCAATTTTCATATGCTGTGTCTGACATCCAGTTGGTTTTACTTAAGTGTTTTTCTTTGTTATAAGCAAGAGTTCCTTGTGTGAAAATGGCTATTGGGAAGTAACTCTGATGTATAAAACAAAAAAGCATCAATGAAACTTTAAAACAAAACAAAACAGGGTCATTTATGCCCCTTCAACTGTTCCAAACAAGTATTCACATTTCTTGTTTACAAACCTTTCAAAGCACCAAGGGAGGAACTACAAAGGAAAAAGAAAATGCATATTTTCTCCTTAAAGTTTCAAGGTGAGCTTTAATATCTGGGGTTATGGGGACATAAAGAAGGACATACACACATGTATGTGATACAGGTGTGTTTCATTTGCAATATAGAATCATTTTCATATGTAGCTTCCTACACACATATATAATATGTACACGCATATATGTGGTGAGATATAACTCCTCATATGCACACATACTCACATACACACATGTGGATAATATGTTGTATATATATGCACATACGTATACATTTGTAGCTATACTTCCTTCATAAAATACATACCTACATCTGCGTGTATGTAATTTCTGCATATGCCTACATGCATCCTTCATCTGCATGCATGAAATGTGTGTATATATTACATATATACATGTGTGGTATGTATTTCATATTCATCATTCAGATATATAAATGTGCATGAATGTATGTACATGTATGTGATGCACATATATGCACACATTGTGGTACGTATATATGCACTTTCTTATGTATATCCTTCATGTACACACATATAGTGATTATACACATATCATAGATACATTCTTTATACATGTACACCTACATATGTAGAATGTGCACATGCATACATGTACCTATATGTATTGTGCATATACACATACTGTACATATATGCACACTGCATGTGCACATTTTTCAAATGTACATTCTTCATACATATAAATGTGATATTTCCCAGTAGTTTCTTTGACTTATGATTTATGAAGATCTTCAAGACTTTATTGTGACTTCTAAACTAGGTGCTGAAAGGCCCAGTTTAATGGCTACCTGTTTTTCCTTGTCATGAAGGAACATTTTTCCAGACATACACACAAGGATGTGTCTTGACACTGAGAAGTTCAGCAGGCAGTAGGTAAATACATGAATTAAATCAAAGCAAACAGCTGTGACACATTGTATCGAAGTGCAATCAGATCGGGGTCCATGGCCAACTCAAGTGAAAAAAAGACAGCAGGAATCTACTGTCTACTCAACCCCATTCTCAGGCTATTCCACTACATTGGACAAAGAAAAGTCAATTAAGGTTTTATAATAGCTCCCAATTTTCTTGTACCTTTAACCCAGTGCTTAAAATGAACCCATTAAGTCATAAAGAACCATTGCTCTCATTTTACAAATGGTTCAGAGGTTTAGAGAGGTTCAGTCATTTATCCAGGGTCCCATTGCTTTTAAAGTTTTGAACTCTTAAACCAGTGAGTATACTTTTATTATGTCTTGCTGTCTCTTATGACAAGCTCTGCCTTATATTGGGCCATGTACAAAGTGGGTAAAAAGCCCACATAGGCAAATACATAAAACAAATGCAACCATATGGAAGATGTCACATGCATTACAGCCTTATGACCTACTTAAAAAGCTGGTGTGAATTGCATTCTTCCATATTTTTTTGTCAAAGGAAAGAAAGGGTCTTTTTTAAAAGCTTTGAGCTATGCAGAAAATGCATCCTCTTCTATAAAAAGAAAGGAAAGGACCAGATGATGATCTCTGATGATCTTCCCTCTTTGACTTGCCATGAGCCTTTGAAGAAATCAGTCATAGAAACCAAGCCCAGTGGGATAGGTCCATGTTCTAGGTTCAGTGCTGATCTCAGAAGGCAACATGTCAGCTATTGAATCTGTAGCATTGGTTTCTTAAATGTTAAACCTGCAGGAGTAAGTCTAGATCCATTCTTTTTGAGGAGAGAGGAATAAAGAGTGTCCTTCCTTGGCCCTCATATTCTATTAAGTCCACCACTTCGGCCTCTCCCCTCCCTATGCCTTCTTTACTTCATAATTCCCTTTATTTCATAAACATGTTAGAGTACTAGTGTAAGGTCAGCCTTGAGCAAAGATGCTAGCTGTCTAGAAGATAGTGTGATTTGAGGGACAAGGAAGAGGCTCCCCGCAAATAGCTGCTTAATGGATGACTGGATTCTTTTAAAATAGGGATTTCTTCTTTTGTGTCAGTTATTGCCCTTTTCCTCCAACCCCCTTTAAAATGAAAAACTCTATAGATGGAACATATTGACTTGAATACGTTTGCCAGTAATTTTCTCCAGGTAATCAAAGAGACCAAAACAGCAAGAAAGTATTGGGAATGGGGAGACATAGAGTCTTGGGGAAAGTAGAGTGAGCAGAGTAGTGAAGTGAAACTTCTGTTTGTTTTAGTCTAGAATAATGAAAGCCACAGGGTCCCAAGACCACATAGGATCATAGACTGAGGACTAGAAGGGACCTCTGAGGTGAGTTAGTCCAACAATTTCATTTTACATATGAAGACAATGAGATCAAGGGAGATGAAGTGATTTGCTTGAGGTCACACAGGTAGCAAGTGTCAGAGGTAGGATTTGAACCCTGATTCAGCAATTCCAGAGCACTTAATCTCTGGAAATTTTGCCATTTATCTAATTTCACCAGAACTGGATAGGAATGTTTTCTAAAACATCCCCAACCAGTGAAAATCTGTAGTGACAGGGAAATAAATACCTTCCTAAGCAACTTCCTTTCCATCTTGATATGATTCAAGTCAATATCATTCAGTTCAATGCAATTTGGTTCAACAAACTTCTATTGAACACCTGTTGTTCAGTCGTTCAGTTATATCCAGTATTGTCCTTGGTGTTTTCTTGGCAAGGATACTAGAGTGATTTGCCATTTCCTTCTCCATTGGATTAAGGCAAACAGAGGTTAAGTGATTTACCCAAGGTCACACAGCTAGTAAAGGTCTGAGGCTGGATTTGAACTCAGCTCTTCGTGATTCCAGCCCAAGCACTGTATCCATTGAGTCACCTACTGAACACCTACTATGTATAAGATACTGAACTTAGTAGGAGAGATACAAAAATAAGAGCAAAACTATCCTTGTTTTCAAAGAGCTTATACATTTTGGTGGGATAGGAGGAGGGGAATCATAGCATTTGGTGTTTGCACAAACTAAGTTAATTCAAGAGAAATTGAAGAGGAAAAGAACAATAATAGGGGGATCAGGAAAGGCTTCCTAAAAGAATTAACCTGAGCTGAATCTTGAAAAAGGCTAAGGATTCTAAAAGGTCAAGGTGATGAGGGTGGGCATTCTAGATGAGGAAAATAGCCTATACAAAGTCAGGGAGGTGGGAGATAGGCAGCAGAGGGTTGGGAAATATCCTTCCAAAAGCACTGCTCTTCTGATCTGTGTTTGGTTTGCATACAAAATACTGATATAGAGAATTTCTTTCTGTTGATGCAGTGTAAAAAAAAAAAATCCTTCAGGGCAACATTCCAATACATTAAGATCAGAGAGACAGATAGACCAGATTCCAAGCACTCTTTCTCCCAAGAGAAAGCCACAAACAAAACCTTACAAACAAAACTTTAGGCACAAAATGATCCCAGTTCTCTATCACACTTTAAAAAAATCTAAATAACATCAGAATTATAGCCAATGAAACATTCATATAATCATAAATGTCACACCTTGGAGGGACCTTAATGATCATTTGCATTCCCTTCATTTTAAAAAGAAGGAAAATACTCTTTATTTGGATCCAGAGGACTCAGGTTCACAACCCGGATCTGTCTCTTAAAACCTCTGAGATATTGAATAAATAACTTGTTCTGGGCCTCAGTTTACTCAGCTATAAAGTGAAGGGGTTAGGCTAGATCAATGGTTCTAAAATCCTTTGTTCTCAGGACCCCTTTGAAACTCTCACAAATTATTGAGGCTTCCCTTCCAAGAACTTTTGTTTATGTGGATTTATATCTATTAATATGTACTGCATTTGAAATTAAAACATCTTAGTATTCATACGAAAACAATTTTGACTTTGAGGACTTCATGAAAGGGTCTCAGGGACCCCTGAATGATATTTTGAGAACAACTAGACTAGATGAATTTTTAAGTCCTATCCTGCTCTAAATTTATGAACCAATGAAATTAATGATAGAATGAGTGCCAAAAGCCAAGTCTCCTGCCTCCTCATCTAGGGCTCTCTCCTTGTGGTCTCTCACTTTATCTAGCAGACAGGCTGTATGGGAATACCTGAAGTACATTGTTGGCCAAATTTCTTATTTTCTGCAGGTCCCTTGCTATATAGGCCAACCTAGGACGCAGTGGTGGATTGCTATTACATTAAATCTAGACTCTTGTCACTCATTATGACTCTGGCCCCTCCTGCAAACCACCCCCTACCAACTTCTAGCCTACTTAGTCTCTATCTCAGCCCCTCTAACCCCAAAGCTCCCCCTCCCGATCCATATGTAAAACATGGATTTACATAAAACCCGGAAACTTATTCTAAAATGGTCTCTCAAGTGTGATAATCACACAACCATGCCCCAAAGCACCCATAAATAAAGCTTGTTCTTGGCTTGGTTTATTATTAGGGCCTGGGATATTTGCAGAATGACAGTGTCCTCATCTTGCCTGAAACTATTTGCAAGCTATACCTGGAAGTATTTACTGGAAGGATTTAAAATATCAGATATGTTCTCTCTTTTTCCAGAACCACTAAATTAAGTCTAAAGGAAACAAGTAGCATGATGTGGTGAAAAGAATGCTAAATTTGAAATTCAAGGCTTGGACTATGAATCCTGGCCACCTCATATGTAACCTTGGGCAAATCTTTTAACCTCTCTAAGCCTCAATTTCCTTATGTGTAATGAGAACTTGGAACAGGCAAGCTTCTGAGGTACCTTTCAGTTAGAAATCTATTGTCTAATGGCCTGGATTCAGGCCCTGATTTAAACTGGCAAGTCACTCTGAGTCCATGAGCCTATGAGGAAACAGTTTGTAACCTTTAAAGAGCTATATAAATCAAATCATTAGTTATTTTAATTAATAGTATTAGTGAGTAATTATAGTAGTAACTGTATTAATACCAGCAGCAGTAGTAGTAATAAAAGTAACAGTGGTAGTAACAGCAGCAACAGTAATAGTAATACCAATAGTAGGAGTAGTAACAGCAGCAGCAGTAATAGTAGCACTTGTAATAGTAGTATTAGTAGTATCAATAATAGCAGTATCCTCAGCAGCAGCAGCAGCAGTAGTAATACTAGCAGTAACAGAAGCAGTGATAATAGTAGTAATAAACAATAGTGGTAGTAGTAATAGTAATAGTAGCAGCAACAGGAGTAGTAAGTAGTAATAGGAGTGATGGTAATAGTAGTAGTAGCAGCAGCACCAGAAGGAACAGGGGCAGCAATAGTAGTGGCACTAGTAATAGTAGCAGTAGTAGTAGCAGTGTTAGTGGTAGCAGTAATAGTAGTAGTAGTAATAGCAATAGCAATTGTAGATAGAAGGAGTAGCAGCAGCAATACTAGTAGTAGTAGTAATAACAGTAGCAGCAGTAGCAGCAGCAGCAATAGCAGCAGCAACAGCAGCAGCAGCAGTAGCTCAGCTCAATCCCTTACTATAGGGCACAGTGGATAGAGTGACTGTTCTAGAATCTGAAAGACTCATCTTCATGAGTTCAAATCTGGTCTCAAACACTTACTAGTTGTGTGACTCTTTGCAAGTCTCTTAACCTTGTTTGCCTCAGTTTCCTCTTCTGTAAAATGAGCTGGAGAAGGAATGGCAAACCTTACTCATATCTGCCTAGAACACCTGAAATGGTTTCTTTCAATTCCTTCACCAAGATGGAAGAGGAAAGGCAGGGACTCACTCAAACTTTTCCAAATTCCCCTCCACACAACTTCAAATAATGCAGCAAAACAAATTCTGGATTGGGAGAATGCACAAAAGATGCGGTGAAACAGTTTTCCACCCCAAGACAATTTAGAAGGGTGACAAGAAAGATCTACATCTAAAGCCTCAAAGAAAAATGTGAATTGATTTCAGGCTGACAAAGAATTCCTGGAAGAACTTTAAAAGGATTTCAAAACTCAAATCAAAAAAGTAGAGGAGGGGACAGCTAGATGTTATGGTGGATAAAGAACCAGCCCTGGATTCAGGAGGACCTGAGTTCAAATCTGGCCTCAAACACTTGACACTTAATAGCTATGTGACCCTGGGCAAGTGACTTAACCTTCATTGCCCTACAAAAAGAAAGGAAGGAAGGAAGGAAAGAGGGGAAAATAGGAAAAGAAATGATAGTGATGCAAGAAAATCATGAAAAAAAAAGAGTCAACTGCTTGTTAAAGGAGGCACAAAAGTATTAAAGAAAATAAGACCTTAAAAACTGGATAGACTAAATGGTAAAAGAGACACAAAAATCTGATGAAGAGAAGATTGGCTAATATGACAAAATAGGAAAATAATAAATGTTGGAGAAGCTGTGGAAAAATTGGAACATTAATGCATTGTTGGTGGAGTTGTGAACTGATCCAACCATTCTGGAGAGTCATTTGGAGCCATGCTCAAAGGGCTATGGGATTGTGCATACCCTTTGACCCAGTAATACCACTACTAAATCTGTATCTCAAAGAGATCATAGAAAAGGGGAAAGGACTCAAATGTACAAAAATATTTATAGCAGCTCTCTTTGGGGTGGCAAAGCATTGGAAATTGAGGGAATGCCCATCAATTGGGGAATAGCTTAACAAGTTGTAGTATTCCAGAGGGCAAAAGAACTAAGATTACAATCAAGAATTACCTACCCAGAAAAACTGGGTATAATTCTTCAAGGGAAAATAAGAGTGTTTAGTGAAATAGAGTTCTTTCAAGCATTTCTGATAAAAAGACAAGCACTGAATAGAAAATTTGCTTTTCAAATAAAAAGGTAAACAGAAAGAAATCATAAGGGATTCAATAAGGATAAACTATTTACAATTTACATGGGAAGATAATAATTGTAACTCCTAAGAACTTTCTTATTATTAAGATAGTTAAAAAGAGTATGCATAGACAGAGGGCACAGTATAAATTGAATAAGATAGGATAATTATCTAAAAACATAAAGTTAAGGGGTGAGAAAGAGAAATGCACCACTGGAAGAAGGGGAAAGGAAAAGGTAGAATAGGGTAAATAATTTCACATAAAAGAGGCACAAAATAACTTTTATGGTGGAGAGGAATATTAGGAATGTGATGAACCTTACTCTCATTGGAATTGGCTCAAAGAGAGAGTAACATATAGATTCAGCTGGGTATCAAAATCTCTTATCCTACAGGAAAATAAGAGAACATGGGGATGGGGATGGGGGAGTAATAGGAGGGAGGGTAGATTGAGAAGATGTTAGAAGCAACACTTTTGTATGAACAAGGTTAAAAGGAAAAGAAAATCAGGTAAATGGGGAAATAGAATGGAGGAAAATAAACATCATAAATGTGAAAAAATTACAAAATTTTCTCTGATAAAGGTCTCATATCTCAAATATATTGAGAATTGAGTTAAATTTATAAAAATAAGAGCCATTTCCCAATTGATAAAAGGTCAAAATATATGAACAGACAGTTTTCAAACAAAGTAATCAAAGCTCTCTGTTGCCATGTAAAAAATACTCTAAATAATGATTGATTAGAGAAACTAAAATTATAAGAACTCTGGAGTACCACCCTACAGTTATCAGATTGGTTAATATGATAAAAAAGAAAATGATAAATATTTGTGGGGATGTGGAACAATGTCATGGTGGTGGTTGTGGTTGTTATAGTAGTAGTATACTAGTATAGTAGTAGTAATCGTAAGTGGACTGATTCTGGAGAGCAATTTAGAACTTCGTCAAAAGAGCTATAAAACCATGCATGCCCTATAACAAAGCAATAACACTACTAAATCTGTAACCTAAAGAGATTAAAAAAGGAAAAGGATCTATATTTACAACAGCTCTTTTAGTGATGGTAAAAAATTGGAAATTGAGGTGATGTCCATCAATTGGAGAATGGCTAAACAAATTGTGGTGTGTGATTGTGATGCAATACTATTGTGCTATAAGAAATGATAAGCAGGATGTTCACAGAAAAACCTGAAATGACTTACATGAAAAGATGCAAAGTGAAATGAGCACAACCAGGATCAAATTCTATATAGTAACAGCAATATTGTGTGATGAGCATCTATGAATAACAGGTATTCTCAGAATTACAACTATCTAGACAATTCTAAAGGATTTAGGATGAAAAAAATTCTACCCATCTCCAGAGAAAGAACTGATGAAGTCTAAATGAAGATTGAAACATACTTTTTATAAACTTTATTTTTCTTATTGTTTTGGGGGAGAGTGAGGGATCTTTGGTTCATGTTTTGTTTTTCACAACATGACTAATATGTTTTTCATGACATCACATATACAACCAAGATCAAATTGCTTGCCTTTTCAATGAGGGGGAAGGGAAGAGATGGAGAGAGGGAGAGAATTTGGAACTCAAAATTGAATGTTAAAAATTGTTTTTATATGTACTTAGGGGAAAAATACTAGATTTTTCAAAAGAGTTTTTCATACACTCACATGAGAGAGAGAGAGAGAGAGAGAGAGAGAGAGAGAGAGAGAGAGAGCACTCCAAATGGGGTCACAAAGACTAGGACTTGACTGAAAAATGACTCTACTGAACTCATCTAACAGTTGAGGAAATTGAGTCCCAGATAGAGGGCAAAGTTATATACTTACTAAGTTTCAGAAATAATATTTGAACCCAGATCCTACAGGTGAATATGTTCTAATATGGTGATCATTCTATGTTAATATGTATAAACTATGCCTTGTGCACATGAGCAGGATGAGTTGGAGAGGGAAAGTAATTGCCTGGCTAGCTAGGTGGCACAGTAGATAAAGCACTGGCCCTGGATTCAGGAGGACCTTAGTTCAAATCCAGCCTCAGACACTTGACACTAGTTGTGTGACCCTGGGCAAGTCACTTAACCCACATTGCCTCACCAAAAAAAAAAAATAGCCAGGGAAAAAAATAAGAACTTACCTCCACTGAATTATCTATATCAGCTACCTACATTGAATGAACTCATTAGAGTATAATACATTTTCTCGCATCACTTTTGCTGATGCAGATTCAGAATGGGTATTCTCAAAGCACCTGTGGGAAGACAAAGAAAGAAAAAATACACAGATTCTAATTAGGTTTCTATTCACTTTTTATAAATATACAGTTTTAAATTGTTCGAACAAAATAGCAAACATTCTGGAAGGCAAACTTCCTTTCCCTTCTTCTTTGCTCATCTTCTACTGAAATGTAGCTAAGATAGGAAAATGAGCAGGATTTTTCTCCCTTCATGCCTGTGGCAACTATGAATGACAGGGACACCTTAGAATTTCCATTGACTCAGTAAATCAGGAATCAAACAGGATAGTGGAACAAGTAGGGATTTTGATCAAAAGACAAAAATTCATATCTTGGATCCCCCATTTATCAGTCAGGTGACTATGGACAAATTATTTAATTTCTCTGTTTGTTTCCTGCTTTGTAAAGTGGGCAAAATGCTATCTGCATTCCTTATCTCACAGGCTTGCTGTGAGGACATTCTTTTGTGAAGGGGCATGGAAATATGAATTCTTACTTGCTGAAGTGATAAATGGAGCAATTCAAGTTTAACTCACCAGGCATTCATCAAGCACCTACTGTGTGTCAGACACTGTATTAGGTCCTAAGGACACAAATAAAATAAAATAAAATATAAAATAATAAAGTAAAGTCAAATAAAATAGCCTCTTCCCTCAAGTATTTTATATTTTACTGGAAATGGGGAAGAGGATAATAGACCCCAAAAGACTAGATAAATACACAAATGCATACACACTTACCTAATGACATGCATGCCTAGGAGAGAAAGAGAGACAGAAACAGAGAGACAGAGAGAGAGACATAGACAGAAAGAATATTTTGAAGGAGAATCAGGATTATGGCACTTAAGTTGAAGCTGGAGATTTTATGAGATAGAGGTATAGGACTTGCATGGGGCACAGCTCATGCATTGGAGATGGAAGACGCAATGTCAAAAAAAGGCTATTGGGTAATTTCCTTCTTGGCTAACAGGAAAACAAGGTTGGTTAAAGACAGATGGGAAAGAAACACTTGAGCCAAAATTTTCTTTTTACTCACTATTCTATTTGATTTTAGATAATACAGCCTCCTTTTCTTTGCTTTGAGCTTCCACATGAAGTAACCCTTGTCTAAATAAAAATGTTACTCAAATCCTACCTGTGTTTGGATTGGTGCAGAAATCAAGACCTGTAAAGGGGTTCCTGGAAAAATCTGGAAGAGGTCATGAACCCTGGACTTGCAGATCTCCAAAAGGGTTAACAGAGGAGAAGCTGTGTGAATGAGGAAAGGTGATTAGCTCTCTCTATCCTGTCTTTCCCAATGTTTCCCCCCCATCCCACCTTTGAAACACACAGCCTTTAAATTCTTCTAAAAGAAAAGGCAGAGCTAAAGGCTTTTGAACACCTATTAACTGATGATAGTGGCATAAACAACAGAGCTTGCTGAATGCTATTCTTTGGGTCTTTGTTCCAAATTTATAGTTTGAAAGATGGGACTAAGAGCCAATATCGTAGCTTCTCAAGCACGGAAATGATATAGGAGGTGAGGCACTTTACTCCCATTGTCAGGTTCCTTACTAGCCAACTCAAATGGGAAAGGTAGCTGCAATGTCACCTAAGTTCAAAATTATATAAGACTGCTCAGTGTAATTGAAAGAGCACTGGAATGGAAGTCAGAGGTCCTGCATTCAAATCTCAGCTCAGTTTACCTGCTACCTATGTGACTGTGAACAAGCTGCTTCACCTCTGGACCTTAGTGTCCTCATCTCAACAATAAAAGGGTTATTCTTGCTGACCTTACTAGATTCAACAGCCAGGGCATCATAGAAAAAGTGATAACTAACTAATCATAATAAGAGCTAGCTTTAGGGTTTGCAAAGTATTAGTATGCTCTCATTTGGTACTCACAATAACCTTTTAATGTAACATTTTTGATGCAATTATTCTTCCCATTTTATACAGGAGGAAACAGACCGAGAGGCCAAGTGAGTTGCCAGAAGTCACACAGCCACTAAGTATTTGAAGCAGGATTTGAATGTGTACCTTCCTGATTCCAGGTCCAGCATTCTATACACTGTACCACTTAACTGCCCCTGATTCTAGAAGGAACCATGCTAGTCATCTAGTCTAATCATCCTAGGCAATTGAGGCCCAGAGAAGTCAAGTGACTTATCTAATGTATTCATTGTTAATTAGTGGTATAGACAAGACTAAAACCCAAGTCTCTTCACTCATCCTTAGAGATAATGTGCTATGCTCCAAGGAACATTAATTAGTTTTAGAGTTAGAAGACCCTGGCCTATTCATTCAGCAAGGCATTGTGCTAGGACTTGGAAAAACAAAGATGGCAAGGGTCATGCTTTCAAGGAAATTATGAGAAAAACAAATTCACCAATAACATGTACAAAGAGATAAGATAGTACAAAGATAAGAGATAAGTATAAAGGGAAAGTCCAAGTGGGTTGACACAGTGAAAGAGGGCTGTGGATTGGGAGTTAGTAGACCTAAATTTAAATTTTCATTCTGCTACATGTTATTTTCCTTAATACTTACTACATATTTGTCTTTAAACAAGCTATTTAATTTTTCTAGGCCTTCTTTTCTTCATCTGCTAAATGAAAAGGTTGCCCTAGAGGAGCAATTCTCCAACTTTTTGGTGTCAGGACCCCTTTACCATCTTAAAATTACTAAAGACCCTCTGAAAAGTTTTTGCTTATGTAGGTTATATCTATTTATAATCACCACATTATAAATTAAATAATCTTAGTATAAATGTGGGAAAAAAAAGCTTTGACCTCAAAGATCCCCTGAAAGGAGCTGGGAAACTCCCAGGGGATTCCCAGAATATATTTTGAGAACTGCTGGGCTGAATGATCCTTCTATCCTAAATCAATTATGCCGTGATCCAAAATGCTATGAGACATTTGAGGGAGGTTCAAGTGTCAGGTCAGATACTTGCTTACCATAGAAATCTGAGCAAGTCACTTACCTTTCTAATAATATATCTAGTAATAGCTAGTATTTATAAAGGGCTTTAAGGTTTACAAAGCATTTTATGAGTATTACCATCTTCACAACAATTGGTGCTATTTTCATATCCATTTTTTAAAGATGAAGAAACTGAAGTACACGGTGGTTAAGCTAAATACCTAGTAAATATCTGAGGTCCAGATTTGAACTCAGGTCTTTGTAACTCAAGGTCTAGCATTCGCCCTATCCACTGTGGCACCTAGATGCCTTCATTTCCTTTTCTCATAATAAGGAAACTTGCATTACTTGTTTCTAAGGGTATTTGTGAGGAAACTGTTTTGTAAATCCTAAAGTGCATTGGAAACATCAGCTGCTATTTTCATTATGCAACTACTTCTTCATAGCAATCTGGAAATGCCAAAATCACAGTTAGTAGTACTCTCACTCCTTGGTAATGTCTCAAGCACTAAGAGGATTTTATTGTCCCATCTACCCTCATAGAGTCCATCAGGTTTTATGACTTCCCCCTATCCCCAGCCAAATGCAGTGTTATAAGTGTCTGCTACTTACTGGGGTAACCTTGGGCAAGTCACTTCCCCTATTTAAAATTCAGTTTTATGACCTGCAAAATGAGGGAGTTGTTCTAGATGACATTCCAGCTTTAAATCAATACTATTTTGACCATGTGTGCATCAGAGTCCTGTAGTTTCAATTTGCTACATGTCCATCTAGTGGCATGAATGAGTAATTCATATCTTCCAATGTCTAAAGACCTTGGGAGAGTGTGTTACCATGTAATGGTTTTGAGGTCTTTGGAAGAATGACAGTACAGGTCATATCTCCTTAACAATAAAGATTAGTATGATAACAACAGAAATCTGGGTATAAAGAAAAAGATTTCCAATTCCAGACCCAAATTTTTAAGGTATAGTTATTCAAAGCATATTAATATTTATATGAATTGTTTTAACTAATATTTATACTTTAAATGATTCTATTTATTCCAAGGTAGACTCATAATAATATTTATAACAACAAAAATGCAGCTCGTAAAAAAGCATTGGTACTTATTCTGTGGCATGTGGGAATATGAGATTTGATCTACCAATAGATTGAAACTTTTGGGATTATTTTCTCTGATCATTTTTTTAAAGAAATTAAGCCAATAAATTCCAGAGAGTCCTTGATTTGTTATGGCATGAAAGTCTGAATGTTTCTCTCTCTGTCTCTCTCTGTCTCTGTCTCTCTATCTCTCTCTCTTTCTCTGTCTATCTCTCTGTCTCTATCTCTCTTTGTCTCTCTGTTTCTGCCTCTTTCTCTGCTTCTCTGTCTCTCTCTGTCTCTGTTTCTCTGTTTCTGTCTCTATCTCTGTCCCTCTACCTCTGTGTGTGTGTCTGTCTGTCTCTCTGTGTCTATCTCTCTGTTTCTGCCTCTCTCTCTGCTTCTCTGTCTCTGTCTCTCTGTCTTTCTGTCTCTCTCTGTGTGTGTCTGTGTCTGTCTCTCTGTTTCTGCCTCTCTCTCTGCTTCTCTGCCTCTGTCTCTCTCTGTGTCTCTCTCTGTCTCTGTTTCTGTCTCTATCTCTGTCCCTCTACACCTCTCTCTCTCTCTCTGTTTCTGCCTCTTTCTCTCCTTCTCTGTCTCTCTGTCTCTGCCTCTGTCTCTCTCTGTCTCTCTGTCTCTGTCTCTGTTTCTCTCTCTGTCTGTCTCATTTCTTCAATAGGGATTGAACACTGTGAGGGCACAGTGTTTCTCTGCCTGTTTGTTTCTTTCTCTTTCTAACCCCACCCACTTCTGCCAGCTTGCTAAGTCTCACTTCTCACTGTCATCAAGAGAACTGGTGAGATCATGGGACTAACCCTAATTGTAATTTATCAAATGCTGGGAGCAACCATCACAGTATTTGATCAAAAAGTCAAGAAGGGAGATTCATCATACACACACACACACACACACACACACACACACACATATCCCCACCCCATCCCACTCCACCCCTATACACAGAGACTGGGCCTGGGCCCCCTGTGCACATTAGCATTGGACAGGACAAATGGCCTATTTTCGATCCCTCTAAGTCAGCTGCCTTGCACGTGCCGCTGCCTCTCTAATTCTCCATTGTTCTCCCAGCCCCCTAGCAGCAGGAGGTAAGGGACATGTGGAGCCACTCTCACCCTCTGGCCTTAAACCCAGGCCTTTTCATCACACCACAGACAGACACTGTCCAAGAACCTGAATGGGGAACTGCAGCTTCCCCTCCTCTGATGGCTCATTAATCTGCCTGGTCATACATTCCTCTGGCTCTTAGCCATCCTTCTCTCTCTCCCTCCCCAGCAGGACAAAATCAGGGTAGATCCCCTTCCCCTTCTTCTAATCAGTAAGTACAAATCAAGAAGTTCTTGGCTTGCATAAGAAACAACACAGAGTCTAGGATAGAATTTGTCCATGTAAATCAAACCTCAGGATGCACATGCTGCATCAGGTACTTTGGTGCCTCTCTTCAAATATGAACACCTAAAGAAGCAAAATTGTATATTTGACATGGTACTTGGAATGTTTTGGCTCTTTATTTTACATATACATGTATGTAAGTTCTTTAAGATTGTATGCATATATATTTTAAAGGATTGTACAAAAGAGAGAAAACATGGAGTAGTCACTAAAGGATGAGCCACTGGGAAGATCAAGATTCTAGTCTTTAACACAAACTGGGGCTGTCATCATGGGTGAGTCACTTAACTAACTTTTCAGTGACCCAGACAACTCTGTTAAGTAATGAGCTAGGGAATATGTGCTGCAAGCAGGGGCAGCTAAACAGTGCAGTGAATAGAGCATTAGATCTGATGTCAGGAAGACCCGAATTCAAATCCAGCCTCAAACACTTAGTAACTGTATGACCCTCAGCAAATCACTTAAGCTCTGCCTCAGTGGCCTCATCTATAATAATAACTATTTCCCAGGGTTTTTAAGGGCTGAGCACAGCAACATCTGGCACATAGTAGGCACTATGTAAATGTTTGTTATCATCATCATCATTATGGGAGGGAGTTTAAGTTCCTGGGGAGGTCACTATAGGGATGAAATCATAGGTCAATTAAGTTTTTACTATATGCCAAACATGGTGCTAGGCACTGGGTATACAAAGAAAAAGAAAAATTAGTTTCTGCCCTCAAGTAGTTTACATTACAATAGGGGAGATAACTTACAAAGTTCAGAACATTCAAAATAAATAGAGTTATTGGTGACGGAACTAGCAGCTAGGTGGACCAGAAAAGCCCTCCTGGGGGATATGGCTCTTGAGCTGATTATCAAAGGAAGTCAAGGATTCTCATAGTTGAAGTTTGGGAGGGAAATGCAAGAAAAAAGAATGTCCAATGCAGTCAGACAGTTGGCCAGTGAACATCTATTAAGCACTAACTAAGCAATTACTATGTGACAGGTAGATGCTAGGAATACAAAGAAAGGCAAACTGTCCTTAAGGAACTTATATTGTAGTGGGGAAACACCATGTAAATATCTCGGTAAAAACAAGGTATATAAAGATATATGTAAAGAGTAGGTGGAAGGTAATTTGAGAGCTTTAAATACTAAATACTAGCAGCTTTAAATACTAAACAAAAGACTGGAAGTAATGGGCATCCATTGGAGTTTATTGACTAGAAGTGAGGAGTGGGGTAGAGAGACAGGAGGGAGGAGTAACTTGGTGAGATTTACTCTTTATGAAAAGTCATTTTGGCAGTTGTGTGGGTGATTGGAGCAGGGAAGAACTGAGGCAAATTGATCAATTAGAAGGCTATTATAATAGGTGGAAGTCATATACATATAATACACATATATGTGTGTATATATATATATATATATATATAAATTCAGGTAGGAGTCTCTGGGGTGGAGTGGGATGGGAGTGTGTATGTGTATGCGTGAAGAATCTCCCTTCTTGACTTTTTTATCAAATATATATATAAGGTATGTATATGTGTGTATACATGTGTGTGCATGTGTGCATATAAATAATTATATACATATATATAATTTGATCCAAAAGTGAGTTTCCCTTATTGCAATAACCTTCTAATTGGTCAATTTGCTTCAATTCTACCTATGTCTATATATGTATATATAATGTGTACATGTGTATATGTATGTATAATATGTATATGTGTGTTATATATGTGTGTGTGCATATATCTATGTGTGTATATCCAAATGATTCTAAACTGAATGTTTACTGTTCAATGAAGCAAATTCTCATAAAAATTATGTAAAAAGAATCCTAGGATGCT